>NC_133658.1:633103455-633403455 GCF_037893015.1 Macrotis lagotis
ATTAGGGGGGAATCAGGAAAGGTTTCTTCTAGAAACTGAGATTTTAAAGGAGATTTGAAGGAATCCAGGGAAACAGGATGACTAAGAGTCGAAAGCAGATAATTATAGACTCAAGGAGAAGCCAATGAAAATGCATAGAGTTACAGGATCTGATTCTAAGCAAAGGGAGTAGAACCCAGAGAACAATGTACACAGCAACAACAACATTGTGAGATGAATAAACTTTATGAAATCAGCCCCTCTCAGCAGTTCAGAGAGCTAGGACAACTGTATTAGACCAAAATGCAAAACAAAACACACACACACACACACACACACACACACACACACACACACACACACAAAACAACCCTTCAGAATATGATGAACAATTTAGGAGAATTATCCCTTATATATCTTTTTCCCTTAATCCTAATTCCTAAAACTGAAAATAACTATTACTACTCTGTAAACATGTTTATCAAAATATGTATATACAATGCTGCTGAGGGGAGGGGGGGGAAGGTATGCTGGAAAGAAATTTTGTAACTTAAAAATATGCATATGCATATGGATGAGAATAAATTAAAAAAGAAAATGCATGGAGTTTATGGACTTGACTCACAGGAGCCAATCCAAAGAACTTGTTGACTGATCTCACCAACTAACAACTAACATTATGGGATGGAATTAATATTAATATTAATATTTATTAAGCAGTTACTCTTTTTCTGACCATGTACATGAATAAAGTCTTAAAAAAATACTTGAAAGACCTGTTGCCAACACTGGTGGGAAAAAATTAAAGATGCACTATAACTTCTTCATTTTTATTTAGCAAATATTATTCATATTTTTATGTGTATATATCTACTTCATGCCTAACATGATTTTTATAATGCATAGACTTCCTCCAGAAAGAAAAAAAGGGGGGGAGAAGGGGAGAGTAATGTGCAAGCTTTTAAACTATGCGTTTTGTTTTATAGTTAGAACCAAAAATCAGTATTCCATTTATTCCTTGAATGAAATAGAATAAAATAAGATCCAGTACTCTTTTGATAGAGAAAAATCATTGTAAGTTACATGGTTGAAGCTATTCAGTTTTAGAAATGTAAAATAATGAGTCTGGATCTCAAGGCAAGAGAAGGAGAATATACTCAGAGTGTTTATATGATATAAATCACTGAGCAGGAGAAATATTTGGGGGCAGTGGTGAGTAAATTCTAAAATCTCAGTGCAAGGCTTAAAGCAGTAAGAGGAAAACAACAGGACAAGCATATATATATATATATATATATATATATATGTATATATATATATATATATATGTATATATATATATATACATACATATATATATATATATATATATATATATATATATATATATATATATATAGGCTGGAACTGAATGCAGAAAAGTTCTGACTATAAGATCAAAGTAAAATGCTGATACTTCTAAAGCAGTTGCCAGAATGCTATTCACAGTCACTGCTACTTTATTGGGAAAATATGCTCTTGAAAATCTGGAGGTGAAAAAAAGGTGATATCCAAGAAAATAGACTGATGGTGGCCACCCGAGGATTGCAGGTATTTGGATGCTTAAGGCATCCTTAGCACAAGAGGAAGTTGGAAGGTGACCTCTAATAGACAAAGAACTGCCCAGAGGTTAGAAACAAATAGATAGACTGCCTAGGCTTGAACTATTTTCAGATCACAAATCAGTATGTTGTTGACTTGAGCTCCGGCAGTTACAAACATGTTCATGTCAAATTTCTTTAGACTAGAAGACTGTTAACTTCCTAGCTTGAGCAATTTTCCTAGCAATTGGTCTTACCTCCTATTAGTACTGATAGGATAAATGCCCCAAACCCTGACTCCCTGGTGTCCATATACAATTGGAACAATTCAACATGCCAGAATGTCAATTATACAGACTCCTTTAAAAAGGAGAGGAATGCAGATATGGCAGATTCTAAGGTCTCACTGAAGAAGTAAGAGTTATTATCACCCATCTCTCCCATTTAATTCTAGCTCCAAGGCACTTAAGAGCTGATGAAATTTTATTTTCTTTTGATCTCCAGTTCACAGCATCATAGAGCTAAAGCAGATCTTTTGCAGAAGACGTAACTGAGCTAAGGAAAAGAGGCTTCTAGTGGCAGATACAGATCTGAACCCAGGTCTTCAGACTCTAGAATCAATTCTCTTTCCACTATGCCACATTAAGTTCAAATCATATTATACTCTCAATATTCCTATATGCTCAGCTTTTGGCAGCCAATCAATTTTTCCTATAAGAAGAGGTAGAAAGCTAAGGAGGGCTTCAGTTTTAAAAGCCAGTATTGAATATATGTTTTGATATTTGAGGAAAGTGTGGATAGATACCTTTCTTAACAATCCAAACAGAATTGTCCATAGAGTAGGATACAATACAAACTCACTTTTAAAAACACTCAAATATATTTAGATGTGTGACAAACGATTATGTGAACTCTTTACCTTTGAAAACTATATCACACCATTCACAAATGTAGATGCCATAAAAAAAGGAAAACATTTCTTCAAACCAAAGGCATTTTCTGTGCTATCAACTCAAATTTCAACTGTAGGAAATGGAAAATGTGCATGCAAAAACTTGTGTTGAGGGGTAGGAGATGTCGAAGGGCAAATATACATGTATATATATATATATATATATATATATATATATATATATATATATATGTATATATGTATGTATATATACATATATATACATATATTTATATATGTATAGATATATGAATTGATAATTATTGGCATTATCTATAAACAGCATGAAGAGAATGACTGAATTCACTAGATGTACTTTTGTTCTATTTAGGAAAGTAATCATCATTCTCTTATGAATATGTGAAATGTTAGCTGAGTAGCACATTATTCACAAAAAAACATTGCTGCCATCTGGTGGCTAGTTGGCATGTCAACACTGACTTTTCCCCTAATTTGATTTTCCTGTAAAGTTCGTCCTGTGAACCTTCGACGAGAGAGAGAGAGAGAGAGAGAGAGAGAGAGAGAGAGAGGGAGAGAGGAGAGAGAGAGAGAGAGAGAGAGAGAGGAGAGGAGAGAGAGAAGAGGAGAGAGAGAGGGAGGGAGAGAGAGAGAGAGAGAGAGAGAGAGGAGAGAGAGAGAGAGAGAGAGAGAGAGAGAGAGAGAGAGAGAAGCTTTATTCAAGGATATCTCCCTGTGAAATCCAATGTGAAGCCAGGATAGTTTACCTGGAAGCAGCCTTTCCCCTCCACTCCACAGATATCTGGATGGACTTTTGAGTGGTGGAGACAGGAAAGACAGATGCAAAAACTTGGAGTCTTCTGTTCTTAAAATGAAGCAGTTTTGGCAGGGTTTTCTCAAGGAAATGGGATCTTTTTGGCTGCAGGTAGACAGACAATTTTATTTACCTACTTTCCAATTGGCTATTAAGTATCTTTGAGGGAAAAGAGGGCAATCTGATGTGATAAGAAGATTGCTATTGAAACTAAAGATGAGCTATTTTGCCTAGTCCAGAATCCACTTGAGATTCTCAAATCCTTAGTTTACATCCAAATTTGAATCTTTCTATACTCATGTTTATTAGATTTGGCTCTGAAAACACATATTTTCTAGGATTAAAGGAGAAAAGATTTAAAGGACTAGCATAAAGCTTTTTGATTTCTTCCTGTTCATAAAACAGTGCTCACAAACCAATTTAATGAGTTAAGTGTTAATGAATGGAAAAAAAAACATATGGAGCAAACTTCCTTTGAAATTCATATGAATTTATATTTTAAGGGGGAAATCTCCAATATTCATTGGGGATTTTGTTGAATTTGAAACTCTAATTTAGTAAATTTTGCCTATATTAGAAAGTAAGTTTATTAATTCATTCCTAATTGTAACCAGTTATCATAAGAGTTATAATTAAATCAGCTCTATGTCTTAAACTAAAAAAGTCAAAAAATCTAAAAACTATATCTTTCTCTAATGAAAATCTAGACACATTCAAATATATGTATTCCTCAATTGTTTAAAGTTATGATACATGGAAGGTGAGTTAACATTGTTCTTAGTTGAAGCTGTTTGAATCCTGGAAACTTCCTTGTAGAGGTTGCATATGAATTGGAATGAGTGTTGAATTTTGAGTCAGAAATAATCAATTAACTCTCATTGCCATTTATTAACTGTGTGATATTAGTCAAGGCATTTAAACTCTGTGTGCCTTAGTAAAATGAAGGAAGTGAATAGAAGAAAGTTTAAGGTCCCTTTAATAAAAAGAACAATAACCATACCTACATATATATATATATATATATATATATATAATATATATTATATATATATAGGTGTGTGTAAAACACTTAATATGTAACATTGTTTTGCTCTTATTATCTTATTTGATCTTCATAACATCACTGGAAGGTGGGTACTATAACAGTCATATTACAAATGAGGAAACTGAGGCAAACAGCCCAGGTTCACATAGCTAAGAAATGCCTGAGGTAGATTTGAATTTAGATCTTCCTGACCCCATATTCAATGCTCTATTTCCTGAACCACCTAGTTGCTAAGTGGCACAGTGGATTGGGCACTGGCTTTGAAGTCAGTAGGATGGGAGTTCAAATTCAGCCTCAGACACTTGACTGTTACTACCTGTGTGATCTTGGGCAAGTTAATTAACCCTGATTGCCTCTCATACGGGACCATCTCCAGTCCTGATTTATATCTGGTCACTGGACCAAGATGACTCTGGAAGAGAAAGTGAAGCTGGTGACTTTACACAGCCCCTCCTCAAATAAATCCAATTCATGTGCTTGTTATGATGAAGGACTAACATTAGTTGCTTCTGTAGCTTGATTTATGTTCTTATCCCATGACAAAAAATAGTAATATTCAAAACCTAGTTCATATTATCAGATTTCTTGTAACTTAAGTAATAATGACCATCCTCATGCCTATTTCATGAAAGTCAACCATATCAGATAAACACTAGATGTACTGCTAAAATAAGGTTATATTCAGATATACTGAATTTTATTCTTCCCACACTGTTTTTGGTACTCTTAAAAAGGTGTAGTGTGTCTAGACTTTCTGTAAATGACTCCAATCTCCACCTGTTAAAAGCCTTTTTACAAAATAGCTTTTATAAAGGACATATGCTTCAAAGGTATAATAACAAATATATAAAGAGGACAGTCTTCAGCATGTGGGGTTTTAATCCTTTCCCCTACTCTACTTCAGTCTCCAAGAAGAGCAAAGTATTTTGACATAGTTCCAGGTACGGTCCCATCTTGGGCTTGAGTCTCAGGTATCCTGGCTCTTCAAGGCTTCTGTGCTGGCTAAGAGTATGCAAAGTTGCTATGACTTGAATTCCCAGAATTCATTAGGGATCACTACTGACTACTTAAACTGTGAACGAGAAAAGACACAGACTAGAATAAAATACTATCAAGCCTTTTCTTGGAGATGGAAGGAAGTCCTTCCCTCTTAGGGGTTTAATTCTATAAATGTTAGCACTTATAGATTAATTGTGAACTTCACCCTCAGGAGGGGGCAAAAAGGAAGATACAATAGAGTATAAGCCAAGAAGACTGCCCCAGCTTAGCCAGTTAAGACACAGGATTTCCAGCTACAATCAAACACCCATGTGGAAAGATACTCAGGGCACCTTCAAATTGCAAGATCTGGGAATGCCCAGATAAACCTCATAACACTTACAGAAAGATGTGAGGGGAAGTCCCCTAAATTTCTGCCACAAATGCACCCCTTTGTGACTTAGTAAATGATCCTAGGAAGTCTGCTTAAGACATCTAAAGCTTAAGCAAATAACAGAAATGGAATTCTAAATCTTTCTGATTCCCAATCTATTGCACCACTTCTATCTACTACCATATAGTTTAGGAATAGCACAATGAACAAGACCTCATCTTTTGACTCCATATAAAAATTTCAGAGAATTAGGATAATATATTAATAATCCCCCTTTAAAATTAAGTCTTTTTAATCCTTTCCATCTCATTTTAACATTTTGATTATTTCATTGGAATTTCCTGATTAGACAAAGTTTATCAAATTTTGCCATCTTTCCATACAAAGTACCACACACACACATACATACACACACAAACACACACACACACACACACACACACACACACACACACACCCTAATTGATGATAGTAGTATATTATCTTTAAAGTTAAATACCAAAAGGAATCCAGTGACTGTTCAAAGAAAGATTGTATTTTTTCCCCTGAATTCTTCAAGTTTAAATCTTATTTGTGCCTTCAGGGTTATGATTTCCTTAGTCAGTTACATTAAAAAATATACATGTATTACTTCATGAGATCAAATATATAGTTTTCCTTTTACTCATTAACAGGTAAAAGTAAAATATTTTATTTATTCAAATGGGGAAAAGCTTTGTTAGCCATTTATTTTTAAAAATAAGACTATCTTTTTGGTGGATATAAATGCATATAAAAATGTTAAATGTAAGATTAGTTGAGGCTACTGAGGAATACTAGAGACAGCAACAACTGTTATAACATCAAAATGTCACTTACTTTTTCTTCTATTGGAAAAAAAATTCAGAAAGGTCAGTATTTATAGCTGATGGAATGATGATAGTGGACAGTGGAAAGAAGCAAGACCAATTAATTTTACTCAATTCTATTTTGCTTCTATTTTCTTTGAAAAGGGGAATGATCTGTGAGTTGGAAAGGTCCATTCCAATACTTATACACATGTTTTATGGAAAGCATTGAATTGGAACTCAAGAGACTTGTTCTAGTGAGTTCTACCATTGACTAGCTATGTGTTTTTGGCCAAATGAGCTCAGTAAAGTTGTTTCCCCATCTTTTTCTTGCAAGCTAATGGGGGTTAAGTGGCTTGCCCAAGGCCACACAGCTAGGTAATTATTAAGTGTCTGAGGTGGGATTTGACCTCAGGTTCTCCTGACTCTAGGGCCAGTGCTCTATCGACTGTACCACATAGCTCTCCCCCCATCTTTAAAATAATTAATTATACTGTGTAATTTCCCTTATAGTTCTAACATATATATATATATATGCATGTATGTATTTGTTAGATCTAATTATAGAGTCATATTTGATGTGAGAACCTAAGGTTTTAGATAGAAAAAAGCTTATTTTAAAAAGAAGTTCATCAAAATTAATTTTAAAGAATCCCCTTTACCTCACTATGAAAATTCATTATTTTGACTGCTTATAATAGTATCAAAAGAAAATGTTATTAACATTTTCCCCTTACTGAATGGATTTTTAATCTAAAAGCCCAGAATAACACTTATTAAATAGCCAAGTAGATCCCAAAGAAATATTTAAGTACAGCGCTGTGGACACAAGTCAGTGGAATTAAACCACTTAAGGATTGCTAGCAAACTGATGCTTCCAAGGTGGGAGAATTCAGGGAAAAGGCCCTCCATATAAAGCAGTCCCAGAACCTGAGAATCACTTGGGGATTTTTCCTTACTTGATTGGAATGTTTGGAGGAGGCATCATAATTTAGCTTGAAGATTGTAGGGAGAGATGTAGGGGTATAAGTTTAAGGAACACTATGTTCAGCGATAGTGTTTCTTAGCCCCCCAAGGAGCAGAGAAAATTATGAATCTCTGCTATTAGACATGAAAAGTCTGCACCTGTATAGACCAAGGTTCCCACAGAATGTTGTTATACCAGCAGCTGTAGTTCGAACACCAAGATTTGGCTGTAAGTAACTAGAGAAAATGGAGTGACTGAAAGAAAGGGCAGTGAATTGACAAAAACTCAGTTATATAGCAGAGAACTTGAGAAAAAATTATAATCAAATCTTACTTCAGTGACCATGCTTGCAAGTTCAGAAATGACTTTAAAAAGTTACAATCAACATATTTTCATAGCAAATTATGTTGCTCTATTTGTTTTCATAAGTGAAAATGATGTTTTATCTTAATCCTAATAAGTATAAAAAAGCAACGAGTACAGTGACAGACTTAGGGACAAAAGAAAATCCTCATGTAACAATTTTTAAAAATAAATTTCATTCATTCATTCACTTAATTCAACAAGTGCATAATATATACTGCTAGGGTTACATAGAGAAAAACAAAATGATCATTTCTATCAAGGATGATTGGCAGAAGGGGCAGCTAGGTGGCGCAGCATATAAAGCAGAGGCCCTGGAGTCAGGAGTACTTGGATTCAAATCCGGTCTCAAACATTTAATAGTTACCTAGCTGTGTGGCCTTGGGCAAGCCACTTAACCCAATTTGCCTTGAAAAAACCTAAAAAAAAAAGGATGATTGGCAGAAAATCAATATGAATATAATAGATAAAAGAATCTACATTTTCATATGTGCATATATACAAGTATTTTATATACACAATTATATATGTGTATATGTGAATTTAAAGAGACTGATGAATATAAATGTCGATATGATATAAATAGATAGATGATAGTAATTACCAGTTCAGGAGGTAGGAAGGGCAAATTAACTGAATGATGTTAGCATTTTTGTTTCATTTTTTTTCTGTATTACCCAATTTCGGTAATTAAAACTTATTTTAATATTCTAACTAGCTTTTAATTTGTGTCTATTGATCAAATACTTCAAAAAGCAATGCTTCTGAATTACTTGAAAAATTGTGGGATTTGATAAATGACTTAAATTCCTAGAGGATTTTCCAGGGGCAAAATCTCTCTATCCTGTGACTCAATTCTTTCTTCTGTCCTCTCTTGCTTCTCTCTCTCTCTCTCTCTCTCTCTCTCTCTCTCTCTCTCTCTCTCTCTCTCTCTCTCTCTCTCTCCCCGACCCTAGAAAATCCTATGCACATATATATTCATAGAAACATACATGTGTTTATGCTCATATGCCTATACACACACACACACACACACACACACACATATATAAACAATGAAAATTCATTCCTAGTTTATTCAATTGATTTAAAAGAATCTTGTAATTTCTAACCAGAATAGATTTTAGAGGTGATCTAATCTGTCATTTGACAGACAAGGAATCAGTGTTTCAAAGATTTTGTGACTTACCCCAAATCATGCAGGTATTATTAAAAACAGATCTATGTCCTCATTCCAACTTCAATGGTCTTTTCAATATATACATATATATATATATATATATATATATATATGTATGTATATGGTTTTTTCCAAGGCAATGGGGTTATGTGGTTTGCCCAAGGCCACACAGCTAGGTAATTATTAAGTGTCTGAGGCCGTATTTGAACTCAGGTATTCCTGACTCCAGGGCTGGTGCTCTATCCACTGCACCACCTAGCCACCCCTCTTTTCATTATATTTTGCTGGGATTTCATTCTATTCACAATTAAATCTGAATATGAGCATAATATCACTCTATGCAAGGTGGAAGCTGGATGATGTGAAAATCAGTCCACAGAAGGAAAAATCCCCGATGTACAGAGGTACTGATTTCAAATCCCTAATCTGCTACTTACTAACTCTGTGATCCAGAACAAGTCATTAAATCTTTCTAGACATCAGTTTCCTTATTTATAAAACTGGGAGATTTGATCTCTAACATTCTCTAGCTTTAGTGCTATAACCTATTCTCTTTTTTTTTTTAGCCCTTAAATTGTATTCACATACCTTAGATGTCTGAATTTAAGAAATTTATCAATTCATCAGTATATTATAAATATGAAACTGGATTCTAAACCTAGGGCAAATGAAAGTTAAAAAGAATTTTATATCACTATAATTGGTTCCTTTTGTAATGCTATATGTTTTATTTTATGCATTTAAAAACATAGTCAATAGACCTCACTGTGCAGACCTAAGGGTTTAAGCTCCTAGAAAGACAATGCCTTCCCATCCAGACCCAATTATAGGCAACATGTTTTTGTTTGTTTGTTTTTGAGTTAAATTTTACAGGTGATTTAACTATCCATCAGAGTAGTGTGGTTTCTGCTGACATAAACTATGGAAAAATCTTAGGGACTAATTGATGGAGATTCTCCAAGTTCAGAAACTACAAATCTTTTGAGTTGCATTTTCTCTGTATTAAATGAACTTTAGAAAGTCTGAACAATCATGAGGCTTTAAAACTTGCTTAATCTACAGTCATGTGATCACATTGTGATTATCTTTATCTTTCAGTTTAAATTAAGGATGTCTTTCTAATATATGTAATATACATATGTATATTTCATATATATATATATATATATATATATATATATATACATATATGAGTATACATATTTTGGGACAGCTAGGTGGTGCAGTGTTAGAGCACCAGCCCTGGAGTCAGGAATACCTGAATTCAAATCCGGCCTCAGACACTTAATAATTACCTAGCTGTGTGGCCTTGGGCAAGCCACTTAACCCCATTGCCTAGCAAAAACCTAAAAAAAACAAAAGAGAGTATACATATTTTCAACTGCCTTAAGCCCAATATTATTAGTCAACTTAAAGGCTGGGGACTTGACATGTGATTTCTGAGAAACAAGTTATTCCAGGATGAGGAAATTCTCTACTAATGTACTAGAACACTTCCCTGGCTTCTTTAAATCCCAAAATTCTCACTTTCTACAGAAATCCTTCTCCCATTCCCCTCAACTCTAGTGTCCTCCTCATATTACTATTTATTTCAAATGGAGATTGCTTTGTATATATTTGTTTGTATATTGTCTCCTCCCATTAGATTAAAGTGACTCAAGGTCAGGGAAAATCTTTTGCTTCTTTTTCTATGTCGAAGACTTAGTAACAGGGCCTTTCACATAGTATGAGCTTGATAAATGTTTATTGATTGATTAATTTTACAGTTGAAGAATCTGAAGCAAAGAGAGAGGAAGCTATGTGTTCAGGATCACATAACTATTAAGTTGCCAAAGGTCAAATTTTGAATTTTCGTTACTGCATTTCCAGTTCTACATCTAAAATTATAAAAAAAAAATGCTTAGAAACTGTTGTATATTTTAATAGCACTATCTCCCTTGCAAATGAATTTCATATGCTGTTTAATAAATGCTTATTGACTGACTCTTTGCCACAAACTATATGTGGCTGATTTAATGCTTTTTGGAGTAAATCTGAGTATGTAAATTTGGCTATGTATGTAAAGTATGACTATCAAGACACTATTTTCTTCTGAAGCTTAAAAAATATACTTAATGCATTCATAATCATGTCAAACATATATTAAGATCTTCTACCTGCACTATCTTCTATGGTTTTTGCAGGTGAAAATTCTTCAAAATAAGGTTCTTTTTAGCTATTTTTTAATTGTATCAACACCTACCTTATTTGGAATTCAAAATTGTGCTAGGGGATTCAGCATGCTAAATTGTACAACATACATAAAACACAACCTCAAGAAGTGCATTTTGATGATAATAATAAAATGACTGAAGAACACTTTAATATCTCACTGATGTTTTTCAGGGACTGATAGGTATATTTAGCATTTCAACTCAGAGACACCTATATGGTGTGAAAGAAAAAATGCTGAACTTGGAGGCAAGAATACCTGAGTTTGAATCCTGCCTCAAACATTTACTAGTTGTGTGATTCTGGGTAAGTCACAATATTAGAAGGAATGAATTTCCTCAAAAGATCAAGCTTCATCCTTTCCCCCAAAAGATCAAGCTTCATCCTTTCCCCCTATCTCTCACAAAAGATAGTAGAATAAAAAAGTCTTACCAAGTAAAAATATAACATTTTACATCACTTGTCTTTCCTGCTTCTTCCATATATTTTTCTGACTCAATTGCCTCTTCTGTAAAATGAAATTTATAGTAGCACTTATGTTGCAGGATTCCCATGAGGATTCAATGAGATAATATATGTTAACCACCTTAAAAACTTTAAGGTTAGATATAAATCCTAGTAATTATGTTATTTTCATTGTTGTTGTTGTTGTTGTTGTTACATAAAGACAGCATGCTATGATAAAGAAAAAGACGAATTTTAATCCTGTCTCTCGTAAATTCTGGCTAAATGTCCCTGGACAAGCCACTTATAGTATCATTGAGTTCATAAATTGCATTACAGGGACTGTAAGCTCTCTATATTCACAGTTTCTTCACTAATAGTTCCCTATAATTTTAGTTGGAAAGAGAATTAAATGGTGAATATAAGCCAATATTTTGGGCCTGGACTCAGGATTTTTTTGATAGGAGGAAATCATTATTGATTTTTATCCATTATTAGCATTTAAAACTCAGAATACTCCTGTAAAGTAGGTATATATTTCAAGTAACACTGTATCTTCTTTTGAGAATGGGAGATGTTAAGGGATTAGATACTCAAGTCATTAGTATCAGAGATGAGGTTTGAACTGAATTCTTTCTGATTCAAAGACTCTATACACTCCCAAATCTAAGAAATTTGTATGAGACAGTTACTTTTTGCTAGAGGCAAGATACAAACCCAGGACTTGCTGACTTTAGGGTGAACTCTTATTATCCATAGAGCTATTAATTTAATTATCATGTATGCAAGTCACTTAATCAATAACTACTTATTAATTGCTGACAAGTCAGATACTATGAAAAATACAGATGATACAAAGCCAAACTGTTCCCTGCCCTCAAAGGGCTTACATTCTAATACAGAACAGTGTCAAGTTAACCTTAGAAGGGAAAGCTAATAGTAATTAAGGGATAAGAAAATCTTAGGGGAAATACACATTTATGCTTGAATTTACCTGGATTTATTCAGTGAACTATGAATTAATGAAAGAAAGCAGGAAGAATCTATGGCTGCCAAGTTGTTGCTATTGAAGTAATAATTATTTTGCAGAATTCAGTATTATGCATAGTAAATAATATCACTTTTCCCCCAACAAACTACATCATTTCTGAATTTTACCCTTTGGGTGTGTATACTGAAGAGATAATATTGCATGTGTTGGGAGGAGAAACAAAGGCTCTTAATGTAAATTGCTAAATGATAAAAAAAAAAAAGAACACATTTTCCTAGGGAAAAAAGTCTCTTACATTTTCAGAATGAGGCAGAAACTACATTTTTAATGTTCTGGATTTGTTATATAAAGTAAAAAAACTCCCTTAATTCTAGCAAAAGCACAAACTAATGTTGGAGAAAAATGATTGCAATTCAACAGTATGTATGTACTTACCATGCCAATGTAATTTTACACAGTTTAGTGTTTCTGACTTTCAAGACATCAGTTTTAAGTTCTATTTTTCTTGTGTGATGCATATTGGCTTTTTTGAAAATAGGCCCTTGAACAACAGTGCCAGTAAACCTCGTTGCAATTAGCTACCACTCCTGGGAAATTTTCTAGTGGTATGTTACTGGCATTTGAAAAATTTACACCTTCTGAGGAAAGGCAGGAAAATTCTGTCAAACAATTAAACTGATTGGTATTCCCAAGACTGGAAGAAGAATGAGTCCTATGTTGGGCAGGAATAGCAAGGAGATTTCTATAAAGAGATATTAGTGGAAATGAAAGAGGCTGGGGAAGCCATGCCTTTGACCTTGTGCAAAGTTGCTTTTGTTTTGGGAATCAAACCCAATGCTGAGTCAGGTTTGAACACAAATGGGTAATTTCTAATTTAAATTATATACCCAAGGGTAGGAAAAGTAGAAATATTTAAGAGTAAGCATGTTATAGAGTGGACTCTGAAAAGGCCCCAGTCTGACATTCTTAGTCTATAGTCTCTTTGGATGGACAAAGGTGGTTGCCTAAATTTTCTGTTGCATATTTTGAAGATCAGATTTTATGCTATAAACTATAGAAGGCATGCTCTTCACAATGGTGTGACATAGGTTACTGAAAAGCATGAAAATTTAGGTGACAAAGATGACACTATATTGAAAACAAATGTAACTTAATTAGGGCATACTTTTAAAAATTACTTTTAAAAGGAGAGACTATTATAAGGTTTCTGTGATGGGCTTATTGTAGCTCTCATAGTATTAACAATCTTTCTTAGAATGAGAGACAGATACATTTGTCTCCATCTTTGTGTGTGTGTGTGTGTGTGTGTGTGTGTGTGTGTGTGTGAGAGAGAGAGAGAGAGAGAGAGAGAGAGAGAGAGAGAGAGAGAGAGAGAGAGAGAGAGAGAGAGTGAGCTAAGATTTCTGTGAAATAGTTACATAGCATTGTGGCATAATGAAAAGAGACAGTGACAGGAAGGACCAATTTCAAATCCCAACACATCTGTGCAGTTATGGTCACATCACTTAACCATGTTGAAATTAGTTTCCCAACTTTAAATAATAATGTCTTTGGACTTCTAGATGATGCAGTTCATAGAGTGTTCAACCTGAGTTGAAATCCTACTTCAAACTTTAGATGTGTATTAGCTGTGTGAGTCTGGGCAAGTCACTTAACTCTGTTTGCTTCAGTTTTTTTCATTTGTAAAATGAGCTAGAGAGGGAAATGTCAAATTGCTCCAGTGTCTTTGCCAAGAAAATCTCAAACGAGATCAGGAAGAGTTAGATGTTGTTGAACAACAATATATTAAAGGGTTATTATAAGGTTCAAATGACATATAATAATATATACAATGTATTTTGCAATCTTCAAGGCACTATACAGGTTTGGACCAGACATTTTGATTTCATTGCTCTAGAGAACTCCCATAGAGAAAAATCCTTACTCCAGTGCAAATCTGCTGTCATTCAACAACTTAAGATCTCAGTATCCTGGAGGCATTGAAAGGTTAAATGACTTGTCCATAGTCATACAGTGAGTGGACAACAACAAGAACAGCAGCAACAGCAATAATAACAATAAAAGTTCAGTACTTTATTTAGTTTTCCTCTTCCTCCTACTTCATAAAGTTTTGCAAAATGTTTTCTCCACAACAAATAATGAAGTGGGAGGTTTTTGTGTAATTAAATAAAATATGGTAATATTTCTCAGAAGAAATTGGAATCATTGAGATTTTTAAATTTCATAAAAACCAATATTGAAATTTCCCAAATATCCATTTCCTACCTCCTCTGAATAATTCTGGTTTTTTTGAAAATTGGTAATATAGAATTATCTAAAAGTCACCTCTCTACCCCTTCCAAATTAAATAAATTCCACAAACGTTTATTATGTACACACTATATCTAAAATGTTTCAACTTAAACCATAGACAGTTAAAGGAGTACTAGTTTAACGAAAAACAAAGAAGCTCATTACCTGTCATTCGTTGATGAATTCTTTGGCTATATCAAGCTAGGAAGCAAAAATGCAATCTTTTAATTTCTGCAACAACAAAGTAGTGGAAAAGTGGCAGAGTTCAGGAAAATTGTATAGTTTTTAAAACATCTATGAAGTTTATTTACTGATATTCAAAATAATACATCCTAGTCCAATGACCAATAAATGGAGATACTGTTAGATTAGAGGAAGTAATAAATTAAATCAGAAACCAAAGAGGTTGATCATGTAGTAAGAGCTAAAGACAAATTACAGACTGCTTGCTTCACTTACATCCTTTTAATTTCAAAGAAAAGTAAGAAAGACCCTTAGCACATTAGGTAGACTCCCTGGTGGGGATTAATGGACATACATGGAAAAGAATCACACTAAATCTCTAAGCACGGATTGGTTGTGATCTGCTTAATTTTAGAAGGAAGCTCAGTATCTCTGGCATCACAGAAATATTTGAGTATGGATTAGGCATTACACTAAGTGATGGGGTATATACAGAAAATGTTAAGAGAGTCCTTGCACTTTGAGAATGCCAATCAGAGGAGTCTTGAAAATATTTCCTATATGTGTTGCTGTTTGCATGTCTATTTTCTTGGTGGTATTTCTAGGAGTCCTACTGCTTCAAATATTCTTTCACAGACCTCTTTATATCCATACCTCTTGTCCAAAGAAAGCCATTTTGAAATCTTATCTTGTTTACACATCAGGTTTAGTGATTGTTATGCTTTCTACTTTGACTTTTGATTACATTAACTTTATTCTTTTATTTTTTTAAGGCATGATACAAGTTCTGATGGAAAGAGCATAAGGCCCAGTTTGTTTTATGAATCCTGCTAGTTGTATTTAATGTGCACCAGTACACTATCTGTATTTTTTCTACTTGTGGGCCATTTTGTTGTATTTTGTCTTTCCAAAAGATGTTTAGTGTAATTGAAAAAAATTAGGTGAAAAGATTATACCTTCTGCTTTGCCTCCATAATCACTCTGTTTCTAGGTTCATAGAAACTGAACTATTTGCAGTATTCAACAATGTAGCATCTTACTGCACTACTTTCCCTTTGTTTTTAAGATGTTGACTTCACAGCAATGAAAACAATTTAATTTGGCTATTGTTGTTCAGTGAAATCGTTGAAAAAACAGGTGTCAATAGTTCAGGAAGCTCCAAGGAATCCTTTAACTGTTTCTAAACAATATAATTACTGGAGATGTTGGACAATGATTATTAATAATCATTCCAACAGGGGCAGCTAGGTGGTGCAGTTGATAGAGCACTGGCCCTGTATTCAGGAGTACCTGAGTTTAAATCTGGTCTCAGACACTTAATAATTACCTAGCTGTGTGGCCCTGGGCAAGCCACTTAACCCCATTGCCTTGCAAAAACTAAAAAACTAAAAAAAAAAATAATCATTCCAACTGAGATCTTAAGGCTGAAAAAGATTTTTTTACTATTTAAAATTTAGTTATGTTAAAGTTCTATTTAGTAAAGAAAAGATAATACATTAAATTGATTAACCATAAAAATTCTTAAAGTCTAACTTATAGAATCCTATTTTGAAGAAACTTCAATGATTCCAAATTTAAATTCTCAAGTTTTAGTCACACATTTCTGCAGTTATCTGAAATTCTTCCTTTAACCTTTGTTTTTCTCCTAAATTTGATTTTCTGTTTCATATTCCAAATTCTAGTTTTTTTATGTGCCTCATTTTTTTAACCTTGATTTATGCAACATTCTTCCCATTAGCCACTAACTTATATTCTAATCTTTACCATTTTTCCTTTGCTAATTCATGTAGAATTTCATTTACCATAATGTTTCAATCATCTGACATGATCAGAGAATGAGGACCATAATGCATAGTACATAAGTACATGTGAAGAAATCTCCCAGAGACAAATAGATCAGATATGATAACTTCCCATCTGTACTATTCCCTCCAAAGTGAGATGGTAGCAGGAACTATGCCATGTATCTGAGGAAACTGGTTAATGATATCTTTTTTTAATAGTATAGAAAGACTTAGGATCAATAATGATTACTATTTCTGCTTTACCAGGAAATTTTATTTGTTCTTTCATAAATGAATATCACTTCTTTAACTATTATACCATTTTTAAATTACCTTTTAAATATTTTGGTAACAACCAGAATCACAGAATTTCTAATTTGGAAGACATCTTAATTCCTATTTAATCCAAATCTACCTGAAAGTGAATTATTTCTATTACATGCTTAATAAATGGTCAACCTTTATTTTTAAATATTCCAATGAGAAGGAACCAGTTACCTAGAAAGGCAGCACATTCTGCTTTTGGAGAGCCCTACTTTTGGTAGTTTCTTTTTTCCCAGATATCAAACCTGGACCTGCTTCTTGAAATTTATATGCACTGCTTCTAGTATGGCCTTCTGGGATCAACAGAACAAGTGTAATACCTCTTAACACATATCACTAAAAACATAATATTCTTTTTAAATAGTTGAATACTACTTCCATGTCCCCCACATATTTTTTAATATTTTTGCTTTGTTTACCAAAATGATATGTGAGTTGAGGATAATTGCAGAGAAGCAATCCTTAGTAAAATATTTTATACACTGCCTTTCATTTTCAAATAGAGGATGTTGATCATAATATAATTATTATGTTATAAGTCACTATCATGAACAATCATTACTGTATTTGTCATAATAAAATTCTATATATGCTTTGATTTCTTCTAAGTATAGGCCTAGCAGTGGTTGGATCAAGTATTATTTAATATTTTTTTTAATTTATAATTCCAAGTTGCTTTCCAGACTGATTAAACCCAGTCAAGAATCCACCAATAGTGAATCAATGTACTACTCTTCAAGAGTAATTCCAATTTTTGCCATTTTTTATCATCTTTGCCAATTTTCTGAGAGTGGGGTCAGACCTTTTCTATATGTGAACTGTTTGAAGTATTTTTAAATGTCTATAGCTCACCTGACTTTCTTCCCTTGAAAACTGTTCATAAGGGGTGGCTAGGTGGCACAGTGGATAGAGCACCGGCCCTGGAGTCAGGAGTTCCTGAGTTCAAATCCGGCCTCAAACACTTAATAATTACCTAGCTGTATGGCCTTGGACAAGCCACTTAACCACATTTGCCTTGCAAAATCCTAAAAAAAAATTAAAAAAAAGAAAACTGTTCATATTCTAAGACAATTTATCACTTGGTGAATGGCTCTTATTCTTATATATTTGATCCAGCTCCTTGATGTTAGACTGTAAACTGTCTCTTCTTTAATGAATAGGCAGTTGTTACAAGCAGTTGCAGCTTAGGATTTAGCATCAGGAAAATTTGTGTAATCCTGAGTAAGTCATTTAAACTCTCAGACTCAGTTCCTTCCACTGAAAAACAAGGATAACAGTCCATAACAGACAGTTGTAAGGATCACATAAGATAGTATATAAGGAACTTTGCAAGTCTAAAGCACTGTATAAATTTTTTTATGCAAAATGAATCTAAAGTAAGAAAAAGACTGCTTAGCAAAGCGCATAGTACTAGTCCTGGAGTCAGGAGGACCTGAGTTCAAATATGGCCCATGACATAAATTATTTGTCCCTCAGCAAGTTACTTAAGCTTGTGGGTCTCCATTTCCTCATCTGTAAAATAAACTGGAGAAGGAAATGGCAAACCATTCCAGTATCATTGCAAAGAAAATCTCAAATGGGGTCACAAAGATTCAGTTACAACTGAAATGACTCAACAACAAAACAATAAAAGTAAAAATATAATACAAGATAGAGAAGAGGGAGAGCACTAGCAGGTGGGGGGGCAGGAAAACAGGGTAATTATTAATCATCACAAAATTAATTTTGGAACTCTGTGAACTATACTGGTAACGAGTTGATGACCACATAACCCATATATTTATTGAGATTAAAAATACCTTTGAATTAACTCCCTTCTCTTTACTTGGTTGCTTTTGGGAGGAAGATGCAAAAAAACCCAAACCAAACAAATAAGCAAACAAAAAATCCCTTACATTTCTATCATAGGAATACAAACACAAATGAACTAGTGACAAATTCTGCCCTTTCTACTTCTTTTATTTAGTTAGTTGTACCTTAGGTAGTTATCTAAATTCAAACTATCCTTAAAGATAGTGTTAAAATTACAAGCCTGTCTTCTTTCCACAGACAGAGAAATCCAAAGTAGGACATTAATTTTCATTTTGCAGTCATGCTAGTCTGTCTTGGGGACTTCTCATCTGTACTTCATTAAGTCTTATTCTGTGGTATAATGTTGCAAGTTTGGAAACAGAAATAGTTCAAGAAATTGATTCTATTTGTTGTTTCTGTTCAATAGACCTTTGATCTAAAATGTTCGACTATGCCAGACTGTTCCACTTGAGCCACTTTTTAACCATTGTTAGCATTGTAATAGCCTTGTTATCAGGTTGTATGAATTAATTCCATCACATTAGGAGACGGAAGTTATCACAATACCAAGACCCAGAGCTGGTCTAATAGCTGTCTTACATTACTTGCCAATTGATTCAATGACAATCATGCACACCAAGTTTATAGTTCTGTTGTTGTGCAAAGCTGTCTTCCTTTCACAATTATATTATAATACTAATAATTCATTTTTCTTTACCCAGAACACCTTGCCCAAAGGGCTTTTTGGAAACCTAACAAAGTCTAACAGAAAAATGCAGCAATTAAGAAGGTCACTGTGCCCAGTCACATTCTTGCACAGGGAGTGGAAAGAGAAAACACACACACAGCAGACCCCACTGCACAATAGAGCAGTAACCACCCACAAACAGAAACAGAAACCACCCATGTGGTCTGAGAAGAACCACCAACAAATATAGGAGGAAACAACAGTGCTGCCAGCCCTGGGCCAGACAGAAGTGAGGGACTTCAGTGCCTGTTTGGGGAAGGGGTGGTGAGGAAGGAAGGGAAGTTTAATGCATTGACTGACCCCACAAGTTGACCACCCAGTCTCTAAATATTTCAAGATATAGGATACTGATGGTATCTTTATCTATTTTGTCCTCTTTTTGTTTTGTTTGTAAACACTGACTTTCCCCTTCTCACCCCAGGCTGAAAGAACAATAAATACTCTTGGCCTTGATTCCACTACTGATTTCCATTGAAGCATTTGTCAGATAACTTTTCAATGTAGGTCAAGTTTGCCCTTCCTTAAGTGACCTTATGGGTTTCCACCCCCCAGTGCTCTGATGGGTGACTTAGTGTGCCTAACTGATCCCCACTAGGCTTATTGCAACTTAGAACCCCAGATCTCTGCCAGCCTCAGTAACCCCAGTAGAAAAGATTATAGCTATGAGCCACCTCACCCTGCTCAACCAGTTATTTTGACTGACAGTGAATGAATGAATGAATGAATGAGTGAGTGAGTGAGTGAATGAATGAATGAAAAAGTAAATTTTAACTACTTGGTATAGGCAAGTAGTTAATAACTGGTTCAATTTAATTTCACTTCAATTCAATTTGATTCAGTTGAATCATTGAGTGCTCACTTTTTTAAAGACACTGAGCTAGGTGCTGGTGAAAGGGATGAATATCTATAGTCTAACTTTGAGTTTACAGATAGATGAGGTATAACAGAGATACTAAATATAAGATAAAATAATAAAGGCAATGAGGACTAAATTTCTTCCTGGGGGAGAAAGCATGTAAGTTGACCATTAAAGGAAAGGAAGGCCCCCAATAGATGGAGCTGAGAAGAGAGTTTATTCTCAACATTGAAGTTAGGAAAGTCAAAGATCTGGAAATAGAGTTTGTTTGTGTCTGGGAACGAGGAATGAAACACTATTGGCATTCATCGATATGAAGAGGAGCAACTTTTTAAAAAAGGACATATAGATAAATTTTTCACTGGAGTGCTATGATCAGCAACTTAAACTTTGCTTGGGAATGAGCAGGGACTAAAGTAATTGTAAGGCAGAACTAGGGTTCAGATCCCATTTCTTTCTATCTTTAGATCTGTCAATCTTTCCATTATTCTTTTATCTCCTCCAAATGTTCCTTTTACGCCAATTGTATGTAATGTATGTTTTGTAAATAATCAGAGAAATTTTGTGATTTGCCTAAAATTAACCAGCTAAGTAAAACAAAATGGGGAGGAGAGGAGTTTTGCAACTAGATGGCACAGGAGATAAAGCACTAGGCCCAAATTCGAATCTAACATCAGATGTTTAGTATCTGTGTGACCCTGGGCCAAGTGAATTAACTCTGTTTTCCTCATTTTCCTCATCTTTAAAATGATTTGGAGAAGCTACTGGAAAAGCACTATAGTACCTTTGCTGAGAAAACCTCAAATGGGGTCACAAAGAGTTGGACACAACTGAACAACAAAAACGAAATAAGTCCAATATATGACTTAATGAGTCTTCTGACTTTAATTACCCTATTCTGAATTTAAAGAAATTGTAAAGATAGTTTTAAAATGGTTAATGACTGAACTGAGTTGACTGATACTAAAGCAAATGAGCAAAAACCAATTTTTCCAAATTATACTTTTCCCAAAAGATAATTTTATACCTGCACAACACCCTATGTCATCATCATCATCAAGCCCTTTACGTATATTGTCTTTCATCAGTAAGATGAAAGAATTTCTTAAAACAAGAGAAAAAGACATATACCTCTCCTACACCATCTTTGTTTGGTACAATGCTGCCCAGGCCTTCTTTGAGTGTCTACATCCTACTCATGATTAAATGACCAGTTACTGCATGAATTTTTTTTTTCTGACTATCCTAGCTCCATGTCATTAATTTCTTTCTTTCCTGAACTTATTGCCCTATATTGTCTAATTAACTAATTTGGCACTGATTTTTGTTTCCTGGCTAATAGTCATTTTTTCATGGGTATAGATCTTTTCTCTCCAATTAGATTATGCTCCTTAAAGAGAGGGACCCCTTCTTATATTTATCTCTTTCCCTAGAGAACAGAAATGGAGTTCTAAAAGGTAGATGGGAATGACAAAAAGGAAAAAAAAATAATGTCATGAAAAATTTCCTAACAATTAAAGTTCACAAAAATGAAAAAGTTTGCCTCAGCTAACCATCAAGAAAAGATTGATGAACAGTTGTACATGCAGTTGATTCAAAAGGTTGCAGTTAGTTCCTTAGGTGTAGATTAGACTAAAAAGTGACAAAAGTCTCCTTCCAATGCTGAAATTTGCACTACAGTATTCTAGAAATCCTTTTAGGGTCTGTGTCTCCAGTACAGGGGGCAGACAGAATGAGGATTTAGTTAATATTTATTATATAATTGGTATATATTGCTGATCACTAAGGTTCTCCAAGTTACAAAATATTCTGTATCAATGACACTTCTTTTGTATTTCCTCTCATCTCTACATCCCTTCTTCAGCTCCAAACCAACTTTAGACACATAGGGGTTTAAGTGCTTGTGGATAAGATTATCCCTTAATTTGGTTTTTTTTTATGCCTACTATTTTTTGTTTCTCCTATGGTGTTTTCACAGCATAGATTTTGAGAATCTTATCTCATGCCCTATTCAACTTTCTTTGCTTTTCTATCCCCACTGAGCCCAGGGACCCTGAAGGTGGAACTGAATTCATTGTTAGTCATTCACTTTTCAAATAAAATGAAATGAAATGGTTTATTTTTCATTTGTTTTGCACTCTTCAATAAGGAAAAATGAGCTGTTTCATTACGTATCATTTGTTGCTTATTTGTTTAGGGTAACTGGCTGACATGGCTTGTTTACTTTTTGAAAAATGAATATGAAGTAGCTACTTTCAGAGACCCACACTGGCATCCAGAATAGAATACAATACTATCCATTGAAACTATTTACTCTCTGACCAACAATAATAGATTGTCTAACTGTGAATTTAATCAGAAATGTTAAAAAGTATCATTTTCATGTTAAAGGTTAGATACCAATAGGTATTTTGTTTGATTTTTTAAAAGTTCATTGATTACTTTATTAAAAATAAAAATTATTTCAAAGAAAAAATAAAATAATTTTTCCTCTAGATTAAAGTCTACCTTGAAGCAAAAAAAATATTTTGACAAAAATAACATTAAAGTGATTACTTAGCATTGTCCCTTACTAGTCAGTCCTCTATTTCTCAGAATTTGCCTTTTTAAAGTGTTTTCTCCTATTTTCATTGTGATGATTATTGTGAGTGTTATTTTATTGGTTCTACTTATTTCATCTGTATCAATTCATGTAAATCTTCCATTTAAAAAAATTTCACATCATTTCTTACTGCACAATAGTAATCAAATATATTTGCATACCATAGGGTTCTCCCCCCCAACCTGCTATTTCTTAATTGATGGATACCAGTTTCTTCTTTTTTTGCTATCATTGAACTCTATCAAAAAAAATCTCTTAGTATATTTGAACTTTTTTTTACTCCTAGACATATGTGGAAATTTTCAAAATTGTCCAATTTGCAAGAGAAAAACTACTTAGGTAGAGTTCTGAGCCAATGGCATTTTATTAAAGGGTCCATGGCCCCTCCAATGAAGTAGACCTCAGATCCTTTTTGACGATCTGAGATGCCCCCTTCCTCCAGGGTGTCTCATTGGTTGAAAAATGAAAAATGGACTAGTGAGCAGACCTTAACAGGCCTATCCTGATCTACCAAGTCTGTGAACAAGTTTAAGAGTTTGGACTGATAAGCAGATTTCAAAACATCTATATGGGCCAGTAGAAGGTCAGTTTGCAGTCAGGCTACTAGGATCATTCATTGGCCATGACTCACAATCATCTTCCCATTTTGGACATTAGAGGGGTGACAAGAGAAAGAGGACTACAAAAATAGCTGAAGAGCTTTACTTGTAAAATATCTGAGGGACTTTATTTGTAAAACAGCTGAGGGGCTTTACTTTACCTCTACCAAGCTGGGCTTGGTTACCATAACAAGGAAAAACAAGGGTATAGGTCTTCTAGTTAGTCTCCTAGAATTAAGCAAGTAAATTTATAATCTGCAGTTCACAGCTCTCAAGCATAATTTTAAATTTCCATCCCTATAGAATCATGTCAAACTAATAAATACTAATTGGAATAAAATAGGGGTCCAATAAATTATCTATTACAGATAATATGTTTTATGGTGGGATTGCTTAGTCAAAAATTTTAGAATATTTCTTACTTTTCTTATAAAATTCTGAATGGTTATCCAGTGTCTGTCTTTTTCACAATCCCTTCAACACTGACTCTTCTTCCATTTGGGGGGTGTATTACTTTTATTAATTTATAAGATGTAAAGAAAAATTAGAGACTTGTTTTATTTTTCATTTATCCTACTACTAGTGATTTGGAGCATGCTTTTAAAAAGTCATTTTATAACTTGATTCTTATTTTGAAAATTTTTCATATCCTTTGAACATTTATTTATAATATGCATTATTCTTAGTATTGTATCTTTGTATCACTTTCTTGAATAAATGTATGGTCTTTGGTTTTTCAAACGGGTGCATTTTTAATTAGGGAATTACTTCTTTTTTATCTAGTCTGATTACCTTTTCTCTTTTGATTACTACTATTTTATAACACAATTTGAATTTTGGTTATTCTTATGAAATGAGGTTTTGAAGATGCCTTGCCCCTTTTTATAATATTTCAAGAAATTTTCCTTGGATTTGTATACCTTTTGTTCTTTCAAATAATTTTAAAAATATTTTTGTTTAATTCTATAAGGTACTCCTATATTCAATTTGAAACAGCATTTGATCAGTAAATTTATTTAGGAAATAGAGTCATTTTTATTACACTGTCATGGCTTAATCTTAAGAAGTGAGTCAAATTAATTATTTTTCACTATTTCAATAAAATTATTTTATAGTTGTTTTATTTTCCACTACTTAAATAGAGATTATTTTATAGTTTGTTCATAAAAATCATGAATATATGTGTATAATTTAATTTCAGATATATTATGGATTTCAGTTTTTAATGAATTTCTCAAGCTATTTCTTCTTTTTGAGTATACAATAAAAATAGCCATTTATATAGATTCATTTTATATCCTCAAAGTTTATTGAAATTATTTATCATCTCAATTAATTTTTCTGATTTTTTAATATTTCTAAGTATACTATCAAAACATCAATAAATGAGAATGCCAATTTTCTGTCTCTGATTTTGTTCTCTAGTTTCATTACAATAGTATTTCTAAAGGCATAACAATGTAAAAAAAGACCATCCTTACTTTACCCCTGCTTATACTTGAGGAATTTTGAATGTTTTTCCATTATAAATAGTATTAGTTTTTGGATATGATTTTATTAAAGGAGGACCCCTCCAGGAAAATTCTTTATAGAGTTTTTTTAACTTAAATAAGTTGATACATTTTATCAAAGGATTTGTCTGTATTGAAAGAATTTGGGTTTTGTTGTTGTTGTAGATATTTTCAGTACTTTTCTTTCATTTTTTAAAATATAGAGTTGTGAAAGTTTTACTAAACTTGATTACTACTCAAAAGCTTGGTTTTTTCCCTAAGTTCTTCTATTAATGCATATATAACATTTGGATCAAAGGGATCACACCAGGAACAAAGTGGGACATGACTCTTCCCTAAGACCAATCTAGAATAAATAGTTAGCAAATAGTCTTAAAAAAACATCTTTTTTTTTTGCTTGATGTGAATTTTTCTCTTTCTACTCAGACTGGATTCTCTTATAGATTCCCCTTTGCCTTCATGCATTGAACTCATGGTAGATTCAGATTTTTTATTATGTTACTGCTGAATTAAGGAATGTTTAAACTAAACTGCCAAGGCATCTTATAGGTATAGTTGAAGAAGTTATTTTTATATGCTTAGTGCACTGGAGTGATAAAGTAGACCAACCAGTGGGAGTAGAAACAATAAGAACTCAGTTCAGAGATCATTTCTGCCACAAATTGAGATGATGTTAGTTCAAATTCTAACTTTCTCTGTGTCTTTGGGAAAAATAATTTATTTACTGTAGGACTCAGTTTTTTCCCTTTCATAGAAAGAGAGTTGGACTAATTAACCTATAGGTTCCTTTTAGCTCCAACTACAGGATCCTGTGATTTATATGCGAGTCATTTAACTCAAGTAACTCCCTAAAAATTACTTTATGTTAAAAATTTATGGAACTGGGGCACTTCCTACTAATGAAATTATAGACCTTCCTTCATTCTCCTTAAAAGAGTTATGAGGCATCTGGGTGGCACAATTGATAGAGCATAGGCCCTGGAATCAGGAGGACTTGAATTCAAATCCAGCCTTAGACATTTAATGATTACTTAGCTCTGTGACTTTGGGCAAGTCAACACCACTGGCTTGCAAAAATATAAAAAAATAAACACATATATGCACCACACCCAGAAGTGAGCCAGAAGCAAATTATAATGTAATTGGGAAATATTTAACAAAAAAAATACAAAATAAAACACAAAAAATAGTAATTCATGGTTTTCTAAGTCAATATACAGCCCACATGGATTCTTATATAGAGTTTAGTGGCTACAATTTATATTTGATTTGTACACTACTGACATAAAACAATACATTTTCTAGCTATTAACTAACACACACACACACACACACATATACATACATTTATAACTCTTAGTTAATGATGGTACAGTGGATAAAGATACAGGGCCTTGAATCAGGAAGACTCATTTTCCTGAGGTCAAATCTGACCTTGGGCACTAATTGTATGAGCCTGGGCAAATCACTTAAACCTTTCTACCTCAGTTTCTTCATCTGTAAAAAGAGCCAGAGAAGGTAATGGCAAACCACTCCAGATTCTTTGCCAAGAAAATTCCAAAAGGAGTAATAAAGAATTAGACACAACTGAAATGACTGATCATTTACAAAAATCACCCCTCTTTTGTTCACTGTCTCCTTCTCTAGAACTTGGCCCTTGGTGATTACAGTTCTTCTAGTTATTCCAGCTTACTTCTATGGCTAGTCCTACATCAAAACCTAGTGCTATCTTTCAGAGTGATTACCCTTCAAATTTATTAATTATTTTTTTATTTTTATGATTTATTTTATTATGAATTTTCATCTTTCTAACTTTGTGAGAGAAAAAAGATTTCCTTGTTATTCTTTCCCTCCTCTGCATCCATTTCTTCTCAGTTTAGCTATGAAAAGACCCTATTCCCAGAATCTTTCTTTTTTATTGTTTTAATTAATTAATTAATGGATTGATTGATTAATTAATTAATTTTTTCCATCCATTTGCACATGTATATTTTTAAGTGTAAGATTTCCTTCCACCCTCCCTTCCCACTCCCCTTCTTCCCTTCAGGGGTGAACACTCAGGTTAGCATTGTACATAGATATTTTTGATAAACATGTTTACAGATTAATCATTCAGTATGAGGAATTAGGATTAAGAAAAAAGAGATATATAAGAAATCATTTTTATAAAGCATTCATCAGATTCAGGAGGTTTGGGGGGGTTGTTATTTTTTTTTGTTTTGATTCAGTTTGTTTTTCTTCTTCTGGATGGAGATAACATTGTTTATAGCCAGGATAATATGGTTGTCCTAGCTCCCTGAACTGCTGAAAGGAGCTGCTTCCACGAAGGTTGTTCATCTCATGATATTCCTGTAAATGTGCACATTGTTCTCTTGGTTCTACACACTTCGATCATGTAGTAAGTCCTGTAACTCATTCCATGCTCCTCTAGAGTCTTACCATGTGTGTTTTCTTATCAAACATTAATATTCCATAGTATTTATGTACCATAATTTTTAAACCATTTTAACCATTCCCTAAGTTATGGGCATACCCTCAATTTCCAATTCTTTGCCACTACAAAAAAAAAAGAACTGCTATGAATATTTTGGAATATGTGGGACTTTTCCCATTTCTTTATGATATCTTCTGTATATAGACCTAGAATTGGAATTATTGGGTCAAAGAATATGGAGTTTTATTGCTCTTTGGACATAGTTCCATATTGCTCTTCAGAAAGGTTGGATCCATTCACAACTCCACCAAAAATGCATCAATATCCTAATTCTCCTACATCCTCTCCAACATTGATAATTTTCCCTTTTCCTCATATTGGTTAATCTTATAGGTGTGAGGTGATACTTTATATTTGTTTTAACTTGCATTTCTCTAATCAATAATGATGTAGAGCATTTTTTCATATGTTTATATATAATACTAATTTCTCCATTTGAAAACTGTCTATTCATATACTTTAACCATTTATCAATTGTGGAGTTATTTATAACCTTATAAACTTGATGCAATTCTCTCTATATATTTTAGAAATGAGGCCTTTATCAGAACTCCTAGTTGTGAAGATTGTTTCCCACATTTCTGCTTTCCTTCTAATTTTGGCAGTGTTGATTTTATTAGGACTATTACTTTTTTTTATTAAATCTAATGGAGATTTCTTTTTAGTTCTGCCTATTCTTTCTTAATTAGTGGGATGTTTTCACCCTGATCATCCATGTTTTTTTTTTTCTTTTTCACATGTGAATTCTCTAGTAATGCTTAGCTCTTCACTCTGTTTCCCCCCCCCCCCAGATAATTCTCTATCTAGCCCAATAATGCTAACCTCTTTTTCCTGGCCTAAAAATCTTTACAGATTATTCCTAGTCAGGAATCCAGGGTGCAGATTTGCATGTTAAAAGTAATCTCAGTTTGTTCTGTCTCCTACCTTTGAAATACTTAAATCTGTACATTTCTTTGAACTGGGATACCCTAGGTCACAGGTCTCAGGAGAATTGTTGCAGAATTCAGTCACCCATAGGAAGTGAGATCTTTTTTTTCCCTTAGAATATAACAGAACTTAAGCATCCTGGAAGAGCCCATACACTAGCTATATTAAATATAAAGGTAATTTAATATATATCTTAGCATTTAGTTTTAAGTGAAATGGTAGAAAATTGGGAATCCTGTACTTAACTATTAATGTAACCTCTTATCCATATCTTTTAACCCACTAGATTTCATTTTCTTCATTTGCAAATTGCAGATAATAAAAAAACAATGTTCTCATCTACCTCACCAGAAAGCTAGGAGGATTAATTAAATATTCTTTAAAGCCTCTCAGATTTAAAGTGGCCTGTGTAAAATGTATTATTCCTAGGAAAGAATAAAGCTATGTGTGTTTTCCATGTACAATTGATACTTTCAGGTTTTTTTTCTTCCTTCTTTCAAGTGCCAATTTGGTGGCTTTTGATTCATACTCTAAGACCTTTTGGGGTTTTAAGTGGTTTCCCTTAGAGAGTAGAGTATTTTCAAGGACAGTCCTAGATAATGGAAACTGCGTTTAAATGCTGGGGTTTTTTCCTCCTCAAGAATAGGATCATAGATTTTTAGAGGTGGAAAGAGATATCTGAGTCATCATATCCAACCCCCTAATTTTATAGATGAGGACCCTGAGACCACAACTATGAAGGACATTCTTAAGATAATCAAGTTATTAAATAGCAAGGTTGAGAATCAAAAGCTAAATCTCTGACTCCAGATACAGTGCTCTTTCCATTGCCCAAGATAAATTAATATTGATATCAGAAACTGATTACAATATTAGTAGAAAACAGTTTGCTAAGACATGAGAAAAGGTATAAAATCTCCATTGGAGCTCTCAGCTTAAATCCTACTTTTTTCTACTGAGACTTTCCATAATGACCTCTAGACTTCTGATGTCTCTCCCAAAACTTGTTCTACTCCAAACTATAGTACTTATTCTCAGTATCATTTAATTTAATCTCTAATCTTATTTAAACTTCTGTTTGTTAATTGTTTAATGTGTGTTAATCTTTTCCCCCAATTAGATAATAAACTCACTGAGGGACAGGATTTTCTTTTTAATCTCTCTTGTTATATACATAGTTATTGAGCATATATTTGGTACTTTTTCAATGCTCATTGATTAATTTCTCATATGCTTTTTACTCTTGGAGACCTTTGACTTCTGAGGATAACATCAGACAGATGAAGGGAAACAGAAGTTGATTTGATATAATTTACATAGAATTTGGGGAAGGAATAAGGGGACATAGATCTTCCAACAACTATAGGCCAAGGAGCACTGAGTTAGTGAAAAGACTGAGGAAAATATCAAAAGTTGTGAAGAGTACATTCCCTCTTAGATACATTTGAAATGATGACGGCTAGGTGGCGTAGTGGGGGTGGCTAGGTGGAGTAGTGGATAAAAGCACCGGCCTTGGAGTCAGGAGCACCTGAGTTCAAATCCAGTCTCAGACACTTAATAATTACCTAGCTGTGTGGCCTTGGGCAAGCCACTTAACCCCATTTGCCTTGCAAAACAAATAAAAAAAATGCATTGTAAATTTTATGAGCCTTCAAACCTGGACCAAAATATAGTTGAGAGCTTACCCAAGTCCTCTAGACAGAGAACTCAGACTCAAAGGAAAGAATTTAATGTGGATCCATTAAACCATAGAGAGAAACTTTGGAAATTTCTTTTGTTGCTCTCAATTTTTATCTATAGTGACGGTTACCAGGCAGTCCTTTTCATCTATGTTAAGAGTTAATTGAAAAGATATTTTGATAGAGGAGTCTAAAAAGAACTTTCTTCAAACCCAAATAGACTAACAAATTTCTATTTGCCAAAAATAACAGTTAGCAAATTAAGTAATCATAGGGTTTTTTGAATGACTAGAGAGAACAGGAGAGATGTTTATCCAAGGAAAGGGTAAAACTGGCCAATCATGGTCCAATGAACTTAACTTTATTTCCAAACAAAATTATAGTATGCATTAAAAGGCTTATTAATGAACATTAAGAAAAAGAACCACCAACAAAAAGTCAGGATTTCTTGTCATTGAGGAAAAGGATAGACCAGACTAACATTTCTTTTATTACAATAAGGTCATCAAGTTATTAAATTGGATCTTTTACTTTACAAATATACTTTATATTTAGTCATTTACATTTACAAAATCTCTCATAGTGTTATTGTGAACACGATAGATAAGCATAAGTAGAATTAAGTAGAATTGGGAATTGCTGAATTGCTAGACCCACATGATAGTCATTAAGAGTTTCAATGTCAAATCCAAGGACCTTTTATAAAAGGTGTGTGTATTGGATAACATTAACTAGTCTTAGGTCATTTACTAGCTTTTATCAATGATTTTTATATAATGCTTTACTCATAGAAGGTAATTAATAAATTCTTGTTAGATAAAGACATAGCTGATGTTTATAAATCTGAAGATCATATAAAACTATTTTGACTAAGTCATATTTGAAAATATTTTGACTGACTAAAATAAAAGAATGAAACTTAACAGGGATAAAGATGTAGTTTAATACGTATGTGACCCATATAGACTTTGTATTGATGTTCCCAAACAAGCCAGGTCACCAGAGCTTGGCTAATATATCCCCCGGGGACGAGAAATAGGAAGGAATTCCATTGGTTGAGTGAATTTCTACATTGTTAATATATATATATATATATATATATATATATATATATATATATATATAGAGAGAGAGAGAGAGAGAGAGAGAGAGAGAGGCATATATATAGAAATATATACATGTCCACATGTACATATATAAATATACAGGTAAGCATACACATACATATATTTACATATATACATATATTTATACATACACATAGAGAGAGAGAGAGATGTGTGTTTATGAAATCAGAGGTCCAACTTCCCTTCCTCCCCTCTTAAATTCCCCATGTATTTTCAAGTTAGACAATACCTTCCTTTTAAACTGGTATTCATGCTTTTCAAATGTATAATTTAATCAAATTTCATCTAGACATCGAATACATTTGCTTCCTACTTTACCACTTCTGCTTGATGAATGCCTTTAACAAGTTCTTTTGTTATTCTGTTGAGTGCTAATTGTTGTAAACCAAGTCCATATTCGATCTAATCCCACTGAAGCTTGTTAAAATTAGAGATGTGCCAAATTATTCTGGAGCAGGTTGAAAAGTAAGTGAACCATTGTCTCCACTGGCTCTGGAATAACACAGAAAGCTGACAGTTGCTCTCGTGGTTTGTTTTCAGCAAACCCATTAGACCAGCTCTTCACCATCTTTAGATTCACCCTAAAGTTCTTTATGCTTTCTTTTCAAATACATTTCTTAAAGTAAACATGCATCCATAAAATTTTGCCCAAATACAGTTTCATTTCTGTGGACAAAATAAAATTCTTTCCTTTTTTATGATTAATGAGAGTATAAATAACAAGTGGGCTTTGGAGTCATAGTAATCTGGGTTCAAATTTTGCTTCTGAAATATGATAGCTATGTGACTAATGTGTGTCACTTAACCTCTAAATTTTACAAGCAGCTCTCTAAATAATTAAATTATAGTTTTGTATTTACACTATGGAGAGAGTTTCTACACTCCTAAAAGTCTATGAAATTGAAGATGGATTAGGAAATGTGAAGGAGGGACAGCTAGGTGGCCCAATGAACAGAGCACAGCCCTGGAGTCAGGAGTATGTGAGTTCAAATCCGACCTCAGACATTTAATAATTACCTAGCTATGTGGCCTTGAGCAAGTCACTTAACCCCATTTGCCTTGCAAAAAACCTAAAAAAATCATGAAGGAAAAGAAGAATATAGGGAATAACTGTATGGGTTGTGCAAATTCAAAAATAATTTGATATGTATGTGTTCTTTTTTGCTATATAGCACAAGAAGTTTCCCTTTGTTTACAAAAGAATTTTTCCCATTATCTCCATAATAACAGAAAGATCATCTCCTCGATGTAACTTTATATGAAATTATATACTTTCTTCAGCATATGCAAATGCCCCAATTTCTTCTATTCTTTTTTTAAGTTTTATTTCTGCTTTTAAAAACCTCAGGGTCCTTTGAAGTTTTGAATTTGAAGCCTTTTCCCCTCCCAATTGATAGAAGGCAAGTAATATATTTTAAGAAGTGCTAAAGGTAATCGAGGCTCTTGTAAGGTTATCTGCTCTTTTCTTTTCTGATCTTACAAGTACAGAGGCAGATTGCTGGCAGTGGGGAGGAGTGTGAAACATGTATTTATGTATAGCATTCAAGAAGTACCTATTATGTGAACACGGTACTGCAGTGGTTTCCTGGAAATAACAGTATAATTCTACTGGTGGAAAAAGAGCAAAAGAGTCTAACTGGACATACAAGGGCAGAGAGAGAGAGAAGAGACAGCTCTCTTCCTCCTCACTCCAGATACCTATGTATGGGATAGCCAGGATAGAGGGTGGTATTTGCCGTTGCCTGGAGGCAGTGTTTCAGCAGGTGGACATTTTTCCTGACTGAAGTTTGCCTTCTCAGGAATATAATTCAGATGTTACTGTAAAAGCTGTTTCTGTGGCTGAGAACCCAATGGCTCTCTCAACCCTTTAGGAAAATACCCTTTGTAAAGAAGTCCACTTTATCATGACCTACAAAACACTTAGCATTAATTTCCCAAATAGCAACTAAATTTCTTTTTTAATTTTTTTCTAGCCCACATATTGAAGCTAGGTTGAATTCGGAGTCAGAAAGATTTAAGTTCAAATCCTGCTTCAGACCATTACTCGCTGTATCTTGTGAGGCAAGGCATCCAACTTTGTTTTCTACTTATCTGTAAAATACAGATAGTAACACCTTCCAGGGATGTTTTAAAGATCAAATGATATAATGCAAATAATACCTCCTAGCAATATTAAAAAGATCAAATGATAAAATACATTTGTTATAGTATAATCAAATGTATACTGTAAGTCATTTCATAAATGTTCGCAATGATGATGATAATGATGATGATCCTACCTTGTTTAGCACCTTGTGAACTGTCACTCTATTTGAATTTTATCATTTAATTAGCTTATTTTAATTCATTTAATTTATCTTGGAAAATGGACACATCAGTCTCAGATTTTGCCACAAACAAGATGAGTTAGCTGTAACCCCAGGTGGCTCTAAGTAGTACTCCCATTGATTATCTAGACCTCTTAACCTGTCTTGACTATCCAGTAGGAAAGGTTGATAGTCCCACACTTAAAAACATAAATTTCCTGGTTGTAGGGAGAACAGGGATATAGGGGAATAGGCAGGAATATATAAGGTAATGTAAAAATGAAAGATATTAATATAAATCTTTTTTAAAATGTGGCTTCTGGGAATCCAGCAAAATTTGATATTAAGAGTTCCCTTCCAAAAGAAAATTATGGCAATTCCCTAGATAACTCAGTAAAGTTATCAGAATAGTGCAATATTTTTATATCCAGAATAATATAGGCTCTTTATGGAGATAGCATAGAGAATTAGAAATAATGTGACTCACTGTTTTTGATGCTTCTACTAAGTATTAGATTTCTATTTTATATATTCTAGTGATTAGTAGATCTAGGATTTGAGAGTAGGTCTTCTCTACCTGTTCAGAGCATATACCTGCAATTTAGAATTGCCAGTTTGGATTTGTTTGTTTGTTCATGTTTTGTTTTTGATTTTGTTTTTGTTTGCATAGTCACTTTAAATTATTCTGTTGTATAGGGACTAAGGGAATTAGGGGCATGGGTCACATGGTTTATGTCTGTATCTCAATTATCAATCCACAAGGATTTATTAAATGACAATTCCACCAGATATTGTTCAGAGATACAGAAACAAAAATGAATATTTCCCTGCTCTCAAGGAGTTTACAATCCTTCAGTGAGGATTTAAGTATTTATGTTAATACATTTAAGTATTTAATGGATAGATAGATAGATAAACATAGATATATAATGTGTAATATGTATAGTAGATGGGGGAAGGGCTAAGGGAAGGACCCATAGAGAAGATAGTACTTGAGATGATGAGTATTGAAAGAAGCAAAGGAGGGGGTGATGGAGAGAACACTCCAGTGTGGATGACAGACAGCCAAGGAGAGGCTTGTGGCCAGGAGATGGAGCGCTTTGCATGAGCAATGTAACAAGAATCCCTATCTGCTTAGATTGTAGAATTTGCAAAGGAGAAACTTAACAAGTATTAGTGATGTCAGCAACCCAGGGTTCAAATCCCAGCTCTACTACTATTCCCTGTGTATTTAAGGCACTTAAAAGCTCTATAAATCTCAATTACCTCATTTGTAAAATGATAAAATTGAACTAAAGAACTTTTAGGGTTCTTTTCACCTCATAATCTCTCATGTTTTGATCCTATTATTTTAATCTTATTTTAGAGTTTTCATCTATATGATTTAGGGGAAGTCATTTTACTTCCCTAGATCACTTTTTAACATTTTAAGAGATGATGGCAGTAGACCAAATTAAGATGGCAAGATCCATCTTAATTTTCAGTATCAAGCCTTGCTTCTTTGAGGTTCTATTCCTGGATGGCTTTGTCTTTCCCAAAGATCAGCAGAGGCAGAAATAACCCATATTTTATCTCTTTTTCTCTTCATGCTTCCCCCTCCTGGCCCATCATTGTCATTGCATTCCCCCCCCCCCCCCCCCCCCCCCCCCCGCCAACAGAGCAGTGTTAAAAAGTCAGTTCTTGTTGGGGAGCAAATCATTTTGTAGTATTGATTTTAAATTTGTCATTGTTTTCAATGAAAGCTAAACAAAGAGGATGAATTGCCACTCACCACATAAAGTTGATGACTTTCTATGCCCAAATGATTTGACAATTTGCTTTTGCCCCCCTGAAGGAAACTACTTGCCAACATTTTTCAAGGGAAAAGCATTCAATCCCCGTCTAAAATTGGTCAAACTTCACCCTGCAGCAAACTTGCAAATTTTTGCAAGGACTTGTGAAACTTCGCAATGCAAAAGATCAATAGTTTCACACTGTTCCACTCTCACAGCTTTCCTGAATGCACAATATCCATTTAATTTGAAGCTGTCAGGCTTAGAGAAAAGAAATGTAAAACTCATAAAAGGGACTACCCTAAATTGGCAAAGAGCATTTGCAAGAATTTGTGGTGACTCTTCATTTTTAGTATCAAGTGAAACAAATCAAATATACAGTTCAGGTGTCTCAGAATTAGCTATCGGTAAGAAAAACAAAAAGAGGAATGATTTTTTTTTTACTATTTCTTTGTAAGTGATGTTTTCACATCCTCATAGATATTAACATTCTTTCCTGATTATATTTTTTGTTCTCTGACTACTTAATTTTGAAATCTATATTGCAAGTTGGAATTTAAGAAAATATTTCAAAAGCAGCCTACAAGATTTCTATCCTGTATCACAAAATCCTGCTCCAGCTATAATTATATTTAATATTAAATAGTGTAACACTGATTTTAGGAACTTGTTTCTATTTCCCAATTTTTTTAATCTTAGAAAAATGTCAAAAAGCCCCAAAGCAATTTGGGCATCTGATAAAATGTATTTCTTATTTCTCCTCCTACCTTTCTTACCCATCCTTCTGTCACTCTGGCATCTCTTCTTCTATCCTCTAACTTACCAGGACTCAGTCCTTGCTTGATTGACAGATATTTTTTCTGTGTATACTCTCCTTCAGAAAATCCATCCATCCTCAAACTTCAGCCATCTTTTCTATGCAGATAACTCCCAGATTCAGCCCTGGTCTCTCGTAGAAATTCTGATAGCTTGTTGTGAAATACCCACTAAGTATAAAATACTTAATACCTCATACTTAACACAACTAAAACTGATCCTACCTAATAAACACTAAAATGATTACTCCCTCCAAAGTTTCCATAATTTCTACTTAAGCAACTAATTTCTATTTAGTCACAAGGAATTTCATTGTGCCTTTTTCCTTCCTTCCTCTTATAAGGAATGAACTTACTATAGCTAAACAAGAATTTGTCAACTGCTCTGTCTTCAGCAGAGAGTTCTAATTGGTGTTCAGACTGTTAAACGTTAATTGCTCACATATCATGCCTCTGCAATGGGTTTATGACATACATCCAAAAATATTCACCTATTCTCTTCATTTATTGAGTTGATATGTTCAATATTCTCATACTCTCTCAATAACTGACCTTATTGATCCACTCCCAAATGCAGGCCTCCATACTTTTCCATTCTTTTTGTAGATTTCTCCAGAGGAATAAATCTTTGCTATATACAATATTCATCAACTTTCTTTTTTGTCTAATTTGTAAATTTTGAAAAAAAAGTTATATATTCTTAATGCCATATTCTAAGCATAATTCAAATCTCAATTCACTGAGATCAACTTTTTTGTTCTTACCTTAACGTTTCCAGTTATCTTTTTGGAGGTATGTTGTACTTTGTTTATAGATATCTGACAAAGTATCTTACAGTGGAAAGACATAAAATTTAACATTGGAAGAAGTGGGTTCAGCTCTAAGCTCTACCACTGATTCACTATGTGCTTTGTGTTCAACTATCTCCAACTGGACAAAATACTTAATCTTTTTTGTATTATTTCTTCATCTGCAGAATAAGAAGGTAAGACTAGATTGTCTCATATAATTTCCAGTTAAAATCATATGACCATAATTTTTATCCTCTCTTTCTTTGTTTCCTATGTATTATTGCATCTTTCCAAGGTTATTCTGCTGTCTTTCCCATGACTTCTATTCTTTGTGTTAAGTAGCTTTTATATGTAGGTAAGGAATTTGTGCCCACCCAAACTTCCTTCTTATTTTCCATTTAAAGGTCTTTTGATTAGAATTATAAATATATATAGACAAATGTTTATTCACAGCCCTTGTAAATTATAGTCCATCATTGATTAATATTCCACATATATATAATATATTATGTATATTATATATATATATATAACTTAAATATCTGTAGCTTTACTCAAAAAATCTAAAATCTAAATTCTATTCTCTGGAATTATCTTCTTTTAATAAGTTGATTACTCTCCAATTTGCCTCATTTCTTCTATTTAAATCTCTTCATCTCTAAATTGATAGAACTGGCCTAGATTACTTCTAAAGTCCTTTTTACCTGAAAAGTTTTTATTTGGTGACATACTAATTTTTATCCTATATAACCTAACATAGGATAGTAAGGGAAAATATTGGTCTCCCCAAAATATGTCCTTAAAGAATGAAAAAAATGAATGAATTTTATCTATGAGTTGGTGTAGGAAATCCATTACCAGCTATCCTGGCACCAAGGCAATCACAGGCAGAACTAGAAATTCAATAAATATAGCAGCTTTTTTAGGGGTGAATTAATTAAATGTTTAACCAAATATAACTCATGAGTTATGTTATTAAAAAAAATTTCCTCACCCCTGCATAAGTTGTCAGAAATACAGGTCACTTGGTTTCTGAACCAACTTTAGTTCAAATTCAAAGTTAATTTTTCTTTTGAGGATCACCAAACGTTTCTCTACAATATTTTTCTCAATTTGTAAGTTAAAATAAATTTTACAATGTGATAAAATGTTGCTTTCATTTCTATGCTTCAAAATAAGACTTTAAATGCCCCCCCCCAATTCTTGGGCCAAATATAGCCATTACCAGTTCAGATAACAAATATTCAACTTGAAGCTGTTAAGTAGTATAAATTGAATGCCTAGTCCCCTAGAAAGTGTGTGTGTGTGTGTGTGTGTGTGTGCGCGCGCACGTGCGCACACACACACACACACACACACACAAACACACAGACGATGGATTATTAATTGGATAAAATAGGTCTCTTTGATGGTCTCATGGTCTTAATCTGATGTCATGTGCTATTCAGTTGTTTTAGTCACATCTGACCCTTCAAAGGCCCCATTTGGGGTTTTCTTGACAAAGCTATTGGAGTAGTTTGCATTTCTTTCTCCACTGGATCCATTGTCAGGCAATCAGAAGTTAAGTGATTTGCCCAAATTCACGAAGCTAGGAAATATCTGAAAATGAATTTGAACTCAGGTCTTCCTTACTCCAGACCTAGTGCTCTAACCATAACACTGGCTATCTCGTGTTGTTTTCAGGTGACTTACTTGCTAATGGCCGATGCTTTGAACATTGAAATATTTATCTCCTGTAATGCTGCAGTCTCTCATTAGGAACTCCATAGAGAAAGGATAACTTCTAAAGTAAAATTTTAAAAATATATACTAGGATTTTCTTTGTAAGAGAACATGGTATTACTGAAAAACATTATGATTTCACAAAATGAGCCTTAGAGTGTTACTATTTTTCCCTCAATAGAGGCGAATATTTGTATTGATCCTTCTGCACATTTAGTCCAGAAGTTTCCTTTAAACATATAAGAATTTTTTTTCAATACATCTAGATGAGAAAGGAAATTCTTTTCTGTAGCTGGGGAATAGGATAGGACAGTAAATGAAGCAATATTGAAATAAAAATCAGAAAAATTTTGTTAAAAGCCTAGTTCTGCCATTAGATAATTAAATGGCATCAATCAAGTCATTTAATCTATTTGAGTTTAAGTTTCTTTTGTTACCTCTGAAAAAACAGTGCTACTAGTGCTCATCTCTAAGGTACCTTCCGACTTTGGAATTTTATTTCAAAATATCTTATAGTCTTGGTCACATTAACATGGAAGTCTTACCAACTGAGCTAAAGAGGAACATATGTCCTCAATGGAATGATCACCATAAGACTGGAGCTCATGACCCAGGGATTAATATCCTATCCTTTGAGGCAGCTTAGTATCAATGAAACAGAAAAACTATACCCTACAAAAATGGTCCTATGCCTCAGTGATGCTTTCATTTTATCTTGAATTCTTTTTCTACTACAAGTTTGAAACTTATATATAGGTTTCTTGCCAGCTTAAAAATAGTAGTTTCTAGTTCAAATATTAAGAATGCATCTTTATTTTGGGGTAGGGGGGCAATGGGTGGGAAGTAAAGGAAGGAAAATCACTGATTTGTTTGGATACTTGGAATATGATTTTCTATATCAATTAAACCAGATTCCTAAATAATTTTCTTGGGCCACATTGTAATTAATTCTTCAAATTAGTCTATTCTATTTTGACATGAAGGACTATCATATCATGACTCCTTGTAGAATTTGGGAGGCATTATAAAGAGGTATGGAGATTTTTTAAAAGGCACAAGAAAATAGACCCTTTAAAACTTGGGAGAAAAAATGTAATCTAATACTTCTCCACACTGAAAAATGAAAACTGTACTGTAACTTACAAAAGTTGTTATTTTTTTTCATTTAATCCAATGTGATTTCCACAAGTTACTGTAAAGGCTACTGTCTAAACATAAGGAAATGATGAAGGAAAAGTAACCTAACATCAACATATGCAAAACTGATTAAAACTTAACAAGACCTTAAACCCAACCCGGAGGATACAGGCCATACTTGCTGCAAGTGGGTGAGGCAGTGGTATTTGGAATTTGACATTGCATATCAGAAGTACTATGTTTTTTGGAAATGTTTTTTTTTTTTTTAATATGAAATAGGCCCTTCACCCAGAATGGGTTGCCAATGTGTTTGATTGGAAGCAGACATCTGTAAGATCCAAGTTGGAAATGAGTAATATGAAATACAATGACATTGCAATCTCCAAGATTCTATGAGTTGCCCTCATTACACCCTATGCTCGATATTTAATTAGCTTAGCATATAAGATTTGTCAGGGAATGTGTTTGTATCTTTTGAAAAATAAGTCAAAGAAAAATGTCCAACATAATATTATATCAGTTACGGATTTGTACATATTTCTGAAACACAAGCATTTCAAAACTCTGGAAGCCTATATTTAGAGTGAGATCTGTGTGTTCCATACAGATGGAATCAGTCCATAAATACATGTTGGTCTTGTTCTTGCCAGTCCTAATATAAGCAGTAGCTTTCACTTGTTTGAAAAAGCCTTTAGATATACATAAAAGCTGTAAGATTGGGCCATTATATGCCTTTTAAAGTATGGATAGATTGATTTTACTGCCATGCAATATTTAAAAATTTTGACTTTAAGAGTACAAAAAAAATCTCTGAAATTTGAAACAAAAATTCATGATGTAAATTTTTGAAATATATTTTCTATAATAAATATTATACAACTTTTAAAGTAAAGCTGAAATTGGTTATATATTAGCCTTCTCCTTTCAACCATGCACTCCTTTACTTTTTTCAATAGACAATAGGCCTTTTTTTTGTGAGGCAGACGGGGTTAAGTTGCTTGTCCAAGGCCACACAGCTAGGTAATTATTAAGTGTCTGCGACCAGTTTTGAACTAAGGTACTCCTGACTCCAAGGCCGGTGCTTTATCCACTACAGCCACCTAGCCTCCCCATGCAGTAGGCCTTCTTTCAGATTCTATTTTTTCCTTGTCCCTACCTCTTTCATACACACACACACACACACACACACACACACACACACACACACACACATATATATAAATTAGAGTAATTTGTCATATGTTCAGCATTCTGGTAATTTCTCTTCTGATCAAGAAAAAGTTCCATGACATTCTGGTCATCACAGTCCAAAGTAAAAGGACATTCTTTCTGTCTTTAGACTAACTTCTTGGTAGATTATAGTTCCTATAAGTTTATTCAATTATCCTTGAAGAAAATTATTTCCAATATCAACCTAAACTTGGTATATTGTCTCTGGAATCATAGAACATTGGTTCAAATTCCAACACTCATGTTTCATAGATTTGTCATCTTGGACAAGTTAGTAAATATCCCTGGATGTCACTTTCTCACCTCAGTGTTTTGACATTCCTTCACCCATAAAATGTGAAACTTGAATTGGATAGCCTTTGAGATCCCCTTTATATTTAAACAAAATTAAGGGGCGGGGATCTCCTAGTTCTATTTTATAATTTTATTTTTTCTTTTGGCCTTTGTGGTGAATTGTTCCCATCATTTTTTGCATGTACTAGAGAATTTAGAATAATTGTTGTGTGTTGATTATTGTGATGATAAGTAAAATGATTATTGCATGTACTTGCTAGCAGTCATAAAGATATGAATTAGTCTGAGAGAAAAGCAGATAAAGTAGAAGCTTGATTTCTAATTAGAAATTAAAAAGGATAAAACATTTTAACTCTGTAGATATTAGGGACAATGGTCTCAAGATAATCCTTGTCTTGATAGGCAAGTAGAGACCAGCTTAATTTGGACATAAAAATAACAATTTAGAGAAGAATTCTGAATTCTTGAAGAGCCATGATCCCAAGTTAGGGGACTGACTATATTGTTGTAGTTTACAGAAAGTTGCTGAATTTATAGACTCAAAACTTGTTACCTAACCTGAAAATAGCTAAACGGTGCAACTTAAATGGGTATTTATTATGCAAATTGTAACTAACTATTCATGTATATGATGGAAAATGAACTATAGTAGAAACATCACTATACTAAAAATCAGGATAACTGAGTTCTAATCTTTACCTCTTCCAATCCCTGGGGAAGTCTCTTCATAACATATATTTCTTCATATTTTCATTTCTTGGCTAAGTGGCAGTCACTATGTAGGATATATGCATAAAGGTAAAAGAATATGGAAATATGTGTAGTTATTTGGGAAAGTTATAGAGCCTGGACATTAAAGAAGAAATGAGAAGCAGAGAAAATAAGTTAGTATAACTAATGGAAAACAAAAGGAAAGATTATCTTCTATTTCTTCAACTCTTCACTAAAAAGAATAAAGGGAAGAACCAAGAATTCAAAAAAGAAAAGAAAAGAAGAAGATAGGAATAATTAGATAATCTCTAACGTCTATACTATAATAATGCTATCATTGTAATATTCTATTATTTACTCAGCAAAGACATGTGGTGTAGATAGATAGATAGATAGATAGATAGATAGATAGATAGATAGATAGATAGATAGAGATGAAGAACTATCAACTCGCACAGTGTCTCTTATCATGGGTAAATTACCTAATCTTTCCATGCATTCAGTAACTTTGAGATTATAAGATGTAGTCACAGTGCTGTTCTGCCTTAATAGAGGGATTCACATTCAAGGATTTCTTAAATAAATGAAATCAGAAACCTAACTAGTCCTTATACCATTTTTAGGTACCTGTGTTTGAGTTTCTTAAAATAACTTTCTTATTTTTGGCTCATGTAACTATAATCCAATGGTTCAATATCTTTATTCTTGTGAAAGAAATCTGTTTTGACATCAAAAATATGCCTACATTTAAATATAATTACCTGACTCTGAATCCCTATATAACAAATACTTTCTTCATTTCCTTAAGTTCAACTATTTCTCCTTTGCTTGATTTCACAGTAGACTTGAAGTCTCACGAAAAGAAATGATATCACATATTGTGGCATTTAAATTCGACATCAGAAACAAACAGGAAAGAAAATGGATTGTGAGGGAGCAAAATCCTATTTAAAGATTAATCATCTTAGAATATAGCTAAAATAATCTGATCATAATGATAAAGAAAACATACTTAGAAGAAAATTATTGGCCAATAAAATTGGATCCCTTCCATTGTAAGAGAATTTCTCCAACCTAATTTACCTTCTCTTCTCTGCACCCCACCCCACCCCACACACATACACACCATTGCAGAGGAGATTAATTCCCTATTCCCTCTCTACTTTTTCATATACAAGTCTGTCTCAAAATTTTCCTTAGGGACATGTCACCTTAGTAAAGCATGCTTGCAGTTCACGTTCCTTCAGATGGTCTTTCAATCCTTTCACATTTCAGAAGATTCCACCAAACCATTAATTGGAAGCCCTTCTAACTGAAAAGATCCTGCTTTTCCCCAGTGGTTCTTGAAGTGATGTACCCACACCACATGCTGTGTTAATCCTCATGGCCTTTAAAGGGAGAATAGAGAAACACACCATGAAGTCAGTGCCCATGGTAACAATAAAGAACTTCATTCAACTGGATAGTTACTGAAGATGCACCTTGTGCAGTGACAGAAGGTGTTATCCCAGGCCATGGGTCACTGAGAGAGATTTTGCTCATGTATTTGCATTCCATCGAATCTTGCCAGCATCCTAGAGCCCATCACTACAGACCATTCATTTTCCCTTTGGAGTCACGTACCCAATATGTAGTACTGTTATATAGGGGGAATCCATGGCAACAGCACATCTAGCTTGTTTATTTAAAAAAAAATTAATTTGTACTTTGCTGTTTTAACTTTGTGGGAGAAAAGGTTTCCTTTCACTTGCTTTGATTCAAACTTTTTTTAAAAAAAAAGTGTTTTATGGTTTTTGAGAGACATGTTGTAATCTTGAGACTTTATGAATAAGCTAAAGGCCACTCACTCTTCCCTTTGGAAACCTTGCAGGCATTTTTCTATGCTGTGTGTATTTTCACCCCTAGGAATCTTTTCTTTCATTCCCCTAGATACCTTGGGACATTTTTTTTCTGTGTATATCTCCCAGGGACTGTTTAAGACCTTATCTATTCCATCTACCTTCAGCTTCACCTGAAGGGAAAAATCCCTAAGATCTCAACACAAATACTGATAAATACATAGAATTATTAAAGTTGCCATCTCAGCAGAAGAGAGTTGCTGCTGCCTTTGTTCTCAGGGGAATACATATTTCACCCAGTAGCAAGACACCCAACTGCTGCTATAATCAAAATTCTCTGAAATGCCTTTAAGCTAATCATCTTTGAACATAAGCCTTTGTTGTTGAATCAAGGACCTTCTAGATGCAAGGCATAGAAACCTTTTTTGTTTTTTTCTCTACCTTGCACAAAACAGCTTTAAGCCTGTCACCATTGACAGTAAGGTTCAGTGATCTGTCAACATTCACCCCTGATAAAGACAGTGAGAGAAATTCGTAGCTCTGGAGAGTTCAGTAAAAGAACCAAACAGTATGTTTGCAAAAGAGCATTTTTATATGTTTTCTTGTGACAGCACTAGTTTAACAGAAAATAGTTGGAGTGTGCCAAAAAAAAAGAAAGAAAGAAAAAGACAGTAGTAGTAAGTTAGGCTAGCATGACATGATGGATCTGGGCTATGACAAACAGAATTGGAAAAAAGCTTCCCTGGGGACCAACTATACCAGGTTTGCTGAATTGTATTTCTTGATTTCTTACTGTGCAACAGTGCTTTTTAGTGTTAGATTGACTAGGCTTCAGAATATTTTTAAAATTGTACAAATCAAAATCCATGTAGCTTAAAAATGAAAGATGTAAAAGGTTTAGGAGTTTGATGTATTGAAAGGCATTCTGTATTCCCTCATGTGAGTATTAAATGTACACTTTGTCTGTTTGATGAATTTCAAATCTTTGCAAAAGGCAGCCAGCACCATAGCCATTTAGGGGGTTTAAAACTGTTGGGAAACTGCTCCATGTACAAAGATACAGAGTCACCCATCCAACTGTGCCTAGGAAGGTGATAATACACATGCATGAGGTTTCCTTTTTCTCCTATAGAAATGTACTCATAAAAGACTGGGAGAGGAAACTTTGGAGAGGAATTCTCCAAACTAAGACTATATAGTCAACAATGCCTTTATCAGAATCATGTTTCTAAATCCTAATATCATGCCTACTGGTCCAATCAAAAAGAGGTTTAAAAAAGGGGGGAAATTTTATATAATATCAGTTTATTTAGTTTGCTTATTTGGAGAGGGATTATGACACTGAATAACCATTTGAATTGAGTTTTTTTTTAACATAGGTTAATATGAAGCATTTATTGAGGAATTCCTACTATGTACACAGTTCTGCCTTTACTCAGACAACTGAGAATTTGGTTTGGAGAGAATAAGAGGAAAGAAAGGCAACTTATTTTCTACAGGTGAAGAAGGGCGAATAGTCAAGAGGTTATGACTTGGACAAGAGTCCAGGTTATGAAACTTGGTGATTGCTCAGTTTTAATGAAGTTTGAAGGAAGAAAAGACTTAAGGGAATGAACTCTGTTTGGGGTTCATTGCTTTTGAGATGCCCATAGGAATCCAGGAATTAAATCTCTGGAAGAGAATTAACTACATAGGAATAGTCATAAAAAGAGTGATGAGATGAATAAAACTGAATAGACAATTGAGCAGATTAGATATGATCAGGAAAACATGTTAAAGAGAGAAAAGACAATAAGTCCCAGAATTACACATGTGCATAGAGTCTAAGACATGGATGATAATTCAACAAAAGTTACTGAAAAGGAATGGTTAGAGAGGTAAGAGGAAAAATTATTATTCACAGTTCAGTCTTATGTGTATTAAATTTAAGTCAACAACAGAACATCCAAGTAAAATGTTTAGCACACAATAAGAATTATGGGTTTGGAGCTTAGGTGACAGAAAGGGAACACCTTAAGTCAGTTCACACAGTTTTTCTTTCCAAATCTATAATTCACTCAATGACCTCATTCAATCAAGTAAAACTTCAGCCCCTAAGAAGGAAGGGTTCCTTGGGAGCTTAAGGATCTTGGATAAGGTTTGTGATACAAAGGCAGATGTGTGTAATGGAAAGATCAAGGAATTAGTGGTAAAGGTACCTGTGTTTTAATTTTGAGCCTGCCATTTGCTAGTTGTATAATCTTGAGGAAGTCACTTAACTCTAAATTGTTTCCCTATCTGTATGACATTAATTCCTATACTGCCTACCTCAGGATTAAAGGAGATAATTTTGAAATGACTTAAATAATTTCATCAGTGGCAGCTAGGTGCCTCAATGAATAAAGCACTTGTCCTGGGGTCAAGAAGACCTGACTTCAAATATGGCCTCAGACACTTACTAGCTGTGTGACCCTGAGCAAGTTATTTAACTTCTATTTGCCTTAATCCAATGGAAAAGGAAATGGTAAATGACTTCAGTATCTTTGCCAAGAAAACCCCATGGACAAGTATGGTCCATGGGTTCATGAATAATTGAATGACTAAACAACAAAATAATTTCATAGGATCTAGAGCTTAGAAGGGAATTTAAAGTGAAAATTAAAACTATTTTAATGAGTTGAACTCATATCTACATCATTTCCAGTAATTAATGCAGGAACGTTTCAGTGACATTTTAAATGCTTTTGTTTTACATTATACTTTTCAGTAAAGAAATAACATATAACCTAAACCTATCATTCATTTAATGCTGTCTCTGTATCCAATTTAGGACAGATTTATTTATGTAGAACTATCCACAGTTCAAAAATGGTTAGTGGCAATCCTAATAATGTCGTTTGTATACTTCACCTTGTCCCTTTAAAATGGATTGGTCTACTTATAGAGTAACGGCCTGTAAAATTAAATTATTTTTTTTCAAATGGAAAAGACACAGTACTTTTTAAAATTATCAGAATGGAAAAGAAAGGTGACTTTTTCAAAAATTACCCCAAAGCAACTTTTTACTTCTGTAACATAAAAATAGCCTCATTGATTTTTAAAAATAATTATTTTTTAAAAAATTATTTAAAGTTTTCAGCACTTGAAAATAGAGTCTTATAATAGGAATGTTGCAAGACCATTAATTATAGCAGCACTGGGAAACACAACTATAATTTAGAAGAGATTGTTGATTGTTTCTAGAAATAGACATTGACCCCATTAGCATTAAATTGCAATATTAGCAAACCTTAACATTAATCCACTGATGACAGTACTGAATGCTATCAGATTTCTCTCCAAAAACCTTCGTTTTAAAAATTGTATATAGCACAGTCAATTCATTCAACTTGAAGTTAGTATCTGAAATCTGAAGCCTAGGATTCAAATTCTACCTAAGTCACTTGAACAAATCACTTATTAGATGAGGGGTTTGGACTAGAAGACCCCTAAAGTCCTAAAACTATGATCTAGGTTTTCTTAAGCTATTTTTATTTTTTTTCATTTCAGTGCCTTGCCTATAGTAGGCATTTAATAAACACTTGAACTCAATCCTATGAGTTTACTTATAATAATGTAGATTATAGCATTCCAATATTATGTCACTCGAAGTTCTTATTTTTAAACTTTCAAAAATTGAATTTCAGTAAAAGCATCAGTGCATGAGGACTCTCTATACCAAATCATTTCAAATAAAGAACCTGGCTTAAAGAAGCAGATACATGGATTTTTGAAAATACCAATGAGAAGATGACCAGTTCCTGGATCCAGTGGAAACTTCAGTCTTTACATTCACTCAATTATTTATTCATCAAGCAATTCTAAGGAAAGTTAATGATCATTGTTTTCTGAAATGAACTGAAGCCTTTTGGGAAGTAGGCTAGTCTTACCAAAGTCACTTTGCATATTCCACCAAAAAAGAGTATAAATTCTACTAATATTGGCAGGGATTGGATTAATCACTGATTTGGGAGTTTTCAACTCCTGTTAGTGTTTGTAAGACTAGTCAGACTCTGTTGCATTTGCTCCATGACTCCATGCTGAAAGGCATGAAATGAAAGCATGTTTAGACATGGGTCAGGACAGTCCACAAGAACATGCTGAGATTGACTGATCTCTGTGGAGACTAAAGAGAATTTAAAGAATAGAAAACTTCAGTTGCAAGGATGATGGGATAAAAGAGGTCATTCATGTTCAAAAATGAGTTTGGTGATTATGTGAAGATATCAACCTATTAGAACAATCCTGAAGTAAAAGTCATCTCCATCTCTTTTCATGAGCTATTAGGTCCTTGCGGTTTCTTGTTAGAAACAGAGATATTTGAAAAATCAAAATTTCTAATGTGTATGAATGGATAGGATCTCTAAAGTGACATTTGAGAAACATCAATAAAATATAGAATTTTTGGAAAAAATTATAAAATTTTAACTTAAATTCATAATATAAAGTATATATGTGACAGTAAAATTTCCTTTCTGCCCTTCTAAGAAGCAAAAGAGTTGTCTCCAAAATTTCTAGTTTCTATCTTTTATGTATATATATATTAGATGACAGAGCATCTGTCATAATCTTCATAAACGTGGATTTCAGAGGAATGTACAGGTTATGATTAGAAACAGATTCACTGAGAAGGAATCTGTAAATATGAATTTTAAAAAGGCAAACAAAATAAAAGAACCTAAATCATATAGTATTCTGTACTATATTTGTTTTAAAATGTATTTATATTTATTTTCTCCCTTTGGTAGGGTAGGTAGATAACTGCAGATGGCAAGTAAAGCCATGAAATTCAAAGATACTTGCTCCTTGGAAGGAAAAGTATGATAAATCTGGACAGCTTATTAAAAAACAAAGACATCATCTTGCCAATAAAGCTCTGTATAGACAAAGCTATAGTTTTTCCTACAGCAATGTATTGCTGTGAGAGTTAGAATGAAGAAACCTGAGTACTATAGAATTGATGCTTTTCAATTATGGTGATGGAGAAAACTTTTGAGAGTCCCTTGGACAGTGAGGAGTTCAACTTAGTGAACATTTAAAGAAAGAAATTGATTCACTGGAAGGTCAAATACTGAAGATGAAGTTTAAATAGTTTGACTACATAATGAGAAGACAGAATTCATTGGAAAAGCCCCTGATGTTGGGAAAGATTAAAAGCAAAAGGAGGAGACAAAAGAGAAAGAGATGGATGGATAACTACTTCCTTCACTTTACATCAGTTCATTTAAGTCTTCCCATATCTCTGTATTCTAATCATTACTTTCAGTCAGTTTAGCAATATTCCATGGCATTCATGGACAGTTGTTCAACCATTCCCCAAACAATAAGCATCTACTTCAATTCTGCTTTTTTTAATCTTTTGTCTCCTTGGAGCATATAAAAAAATCAGGTTTTATAAAATTATATATTTGAGTTACTGGACAAGTGAGTATTTGAATATATATCCAAACCTGAATCATAAATTCAGAGAGGGTGGCCTTTGCACATCATTAAGTCAAAATGTCCTTTTTTTAATAATTGAAGAAACTGACATCCAGCAAGACTAAGCAATTGATTGAGGTCATAACAGGTAGAAGTGGCAGAACTAGGATCCGAAGCTATATCTTCTGATTCTAAAACCATTGAGATTTTCAGTGTTCCAGGTTAACAGTTCAGGGTTCTTTCCCACAAGATAATCAGTTTCAAACTAGTTTAGATCTTCCATCAAGACTCAAGACTTGGGGCAGCTAGGTGGCACAGTAGATAGAGCACTAGTCCTGGAGTGACTCCAGGAGTACCTGAGTTCAAATCCAGTTTCAGACACTTAATAATTACCTAGCTGTGTGGCCTTGGGCAAGTCACTTAACCCCATTGCCTTGCAAAAACCTAAAAAAATAAAACAATAAAAATAAGAAGACTCAAGAATCTATTAGGTCGCAATCAGAAAGCATGTAATTGAAGAAAAACAATAGAAAGGGAGAGAGAAGAGCATGATTTCAAAATAAAGTCATGTAGGGGGAAACCTTTCTATAAGTTTTCATTAACTAGACATCTGAAGTATTAACTGATTTTATTCACTCAAAATTTTTTTCTAAAAGTTTTAAAGGAAATATTACACATATAGTATCCATTCTAGAAATCAAAAGATATTTAAGTTTAAACTCATATTTCTAAGGAGATTCTTTCTTGGTTAATAGAGATAAAACATACAAATGCAAAGAGTTTTATAAAAATAGAAGGTAGAATTTAATGAATGGAAGATATTTACAAAATCATAGAAATAGAAGTTCTCTAAGTTGGTAGGTACTTTAGTGACTGTATTGTATATCTTATATGTAAAAGGAATCCTTTCTACAATAATTACAACTAGTAATAAATAAATCTTCATCTTGACTTTATGTGGGGAACTTCTAATTATCCCAAACCAAACTCTTCTTCTTTAGGAAGAAAGTAAAGAAAAAGGAAAGGGAAGGGAAGGAGAGGGGAGGGGATGGGGAAAGGAAGGGGAGAAGGAGGGAGAAAAGGAAGGAAAGAAGGAAGAAAGAAGTAATAATTTATAAAGGCACTCAAAGTATAAATTTCAAATTGTTCTAACCATGAATGAATCACAATTAGCATTTTGTTCACACTTAAAGAAGACCAAAAAAGAGAGAAGGATTCCTTTTACATATAAGATATCTAAAAATTCTAAAGAATGTAAAAGATAGGGGCAGCTAGGTGGCGTAGTGGAAAAAGCACTGGCCTTGGAGTCAGGAGTACCTGGGTTCAAATCTGGTCTCAGACACTTAATAATTGCCTGGCTATGTGGCCTTGGGCAAGCCACTTAACCACATTTGCCTTGAAATAAAATTTTAAAAAAAAGAATGTAAAAGATACTGATTTCAGTAGTATTTGAAATTGGTCCCTTATGTTTTATGTAAGTTCCATGATCCAGAATAAATCAAAGAATAGCTATAATAGATCTAGTTCTTACCTTTTTGGTATCATTCTTATTTTTTTTAATTTTTAGAATATATTTATTTATTTTTCTAACTAGATGCAAAGACAGTTTTTAATATTCACTTTATAAGGTTTTGAGTTCTACATTCTTCTTCCTCCCTCCCTTTTTTCCCACTCCCCTTAATGGCAAGTAAATTATTACATGATACATATATAACTATGTTAAAATATTTCCATTTTAGTCATATTGTAAAAGAAGAATCAGAACAAAAGGGGAAAAACTAGAGGGGAAACCATAAAGCATAAAATAAATTTAAAAAAACAGAAAACTGTATGCTTTGACCTGCATTCAGACTCCATAATTCCTTCTCTGGATGTGGATGGCATTTTCCATCACAAGTCCTTTATCATTACCATTATATCATTAACCTGCTGAGAAGATCTAAGTTCATAATAGTTGATCATCACACCATGTTGCTGTTAATGCATAAAATATTATTCTTGTTCTGCTCACTTCACTAATTATCATTTCATGCAACTATTTCCATGCTTTCCAAAAGTTCGTCCACTCATGATTTCTTGCAGAAAAAAAGTACTAAATAATATTCATCTACCACAATTTGTTCAGTCATTTTCTATTTGATGAGCACACCCTCAATTTTCAATGATTTGCTATTACAAAAAAGAACTGCTATAAATATTTTGGAATATTTGGATGTTTTCTTCTTTAATGATCTCTGAGATGGACTTAAAAGTCGTATTAGTGATTCAAAAGGTATGTACAGTTTCATTGGCCTTTGGATGTGAGTCTAAATTTCTTTCCAGAATGGTTGGATCAGTTCACAAATCCACCAGTAATGTATTAATGTTCCAATTTTCCTACATTCTCTCCAAAACTGATCACTTTTTCTTTTTTGTCATACTAGTCAATCTGATAGATGTGAGGTAGTACCTCAAGGTTGTTTTTATTTGCATTTCCCTAATCCTTAATGATTTAGAGAATTTTTATGACCATAAATATCTTTAAAGTCTTCATCTAAAAATTGCTCGTTCATATCCTTTGACCATTTATCAAATGGAGAGTGACTTGTATTCTTGTAAATTAGATTCAGTTCTTAATATAATTTAGAAATGAATCCTTTAGGGACAATTAGGTGACAGTGGATAAAGCATAGAACCTGGAGTCAGGAGGACCTGAATTCAAATCCAACCTCAGATACTTAATACTTACTTAGCAGTATGACCTCTAGAGCAAGTCACTTAACCCTGTTGTCTTGCAAAAAAGGAAAAAAAATCAATGAGTCCTTCCTTTATTAGAAATATTAACTGTGAAAATTATTTCCCAATTTATTGTATTCCTTTTAATTTTGGTTGCATTGGTTGAATTTGTGCAAAAAGTTTTAATTTAGTGTACTCAAAATTACCAATTTTGCATTTCATATTTTTCTCTATCTCTTGTTTGTTCATAAACTCTTCCCATTTCCATAGATCTGACAGATAGACTATTCCTTATTCTCCTAACTGTTTTATGATAACACCTCTTAAGGTCTAAAGCCTGTACTCATTTTGACTTTGCCTTAGTATAGGGTGTAAGATATTGATCTAGATCTAGTTTCAGCCATACAGTTTTACAGTTTTCCCAGTAGGTTTTGTCAAATAGTGAGTTCTTCATCCAGAAGTTCGAATCTTTGCATTTATCAATTGCTTTTTTCCTAATCCAATCCTTTGCACTGATCCACCAATCTATTTCTTCGTGGGTACTAAACAGTTTTGTCAATCGCTGCTTTATATTATAATTTTAAATCTGATATAGCTAGGCTACCTTCCTTAGCATTTTTTCATTATTTCCCTTGATATTGTTTTTTTTTTAGGTTTTTGCAAGGCAAATGGGGTTAAGTGGCTTGACCAAGGCCACACAGCTAGGTAATTATTAAGTGTCTGAGGTCATATTTGAACTCAGGTACTTCTGACTCCAGGGCCTGTGCTCTATAAAATATTTTTGATAATTTGATTGGTATGGCACTGAATAAGTAATTTAATTTAGGTAAAATTGTCATTTTAATTATATAAGGTGCACATACACGTAAGCAATTGAAATTTTCCCAATTATTTAGATCTGATTTTATATATTTTAGAAAAGTTTATATAGTTTCTGAGTTTATCTCAGCAGCTAGAGTCCCAAGTATTTTATTTAGTCTACTGTTACTTTAAATGAGATTCTTTCCTTTCTATCTCTTACTGCTATGCTTGGTTAAATATATATATATATATATATATATATATATATATATATATATACATATATATATATATATATGTATATATATATATATATATATATATATATATATATATATATATATATACACATACGTACAAATGGTAATGATTTATATGGGTTTATTTTAGATCCTGCTTCTTTGCTAAAGTTGTTAAATTGTTTCAAGAAGTTTTTAAATTGATTTTCTAGGATTCTCTAAGTCCACCATCATACTATCTGCAAAGAGTGAGAGTTCTGTTTCCTTGTTGCCTCTTTTAATTCTTTCAATTTCTTTTTCTTCTATTATTGCTATAATTCACATTTCTAATACAATATTGAATAATTGATTCATCCCTGATCTTTTTGGGAATGCTTCTAGCTTATCCACATCACATATAATTCTTGATGATGGTTTTTAGATAGATATTGCTTATAATTTTAAGGAAAATTCCCATTTATTCCTATGTTCTCTAATGCCTTTAATAGGAAGAGGTGCTGTATTTTGCCAAAAGTTTTGGTTTTTTTTTTAATCATTGAGATAATCATATATTTTGTTAGTCTTTTCATTATGTGATCAGTTATGCTAATGATTTTCCTAATATTGAAACTATGCTATATATCTACCTGATTACCCTAGTGATAACTTGCTGAAATCTCATTGCTAATATTTTACTTAAAATTTTTCCATCATTATTCATTTGAGAAATTGGTCTATAATTTGGTCTTTTTTTTTACTCTTCCTAGTTTAGGTATCAGCACCATATTGGTATTGGGGAATAAATTTGGCAGAAGTCTTTCACCTATTTTTTTCATATAGTTTATATTGAATTGAAATTAATTGTACTTTAAATGTTTGATTGATTTTTCACTTGTAAAACCCTCTAGCCCTAGAGAATTTTTCTTAGGGAGATCATTGATGACTTGTTTATTTTTTTTCTGAAATGGGGCTATTTAATTTCCTCTTCTTTTAATATAGTTTATATTTTGTAAATATTCATTCATTTCACTTAGATTATCAGCTTTTTGACATACATTTGGACAAGTTATTACTTAAATTTACTCTCCGTTGGTGGTGAATTCACCCTTTTCATTTTTGTTATTGATAATTTGTTTTTCTTCCTTCTTTTTTATAAATCAAATTAACCAAAAGTTTATTTTTTATAAAACCAGTTCTTAGTTTTATTTACTAATTCAATAGTTTTCTTACTTTTAACATTTTAATCTCGATTTTGATTTTTTTTTAAGATCTCTATGTTGGTATTTATTTCAAATGTTAAATTTGTTCTTTTCTAGTTTTTTAAATTGCATGCCCAATTCATTGATCTTCTTTTTCCTCTATTTTATTCATGTAAGTATTTAGAGATAGAAAATGTCCCATATCTGTTTTGGTTGCATTCCACAAGGTTAGGTATGTTGTCTCAATATTGCCATTGTGTTAGATGAAATTATTCATTATTTCCATGATTTGGTGTTTGTTCCACTTATTCTTTAAAATTACGTTATTTAGTTTCCAATCAATTTTTAGTCTATCTTTCTATGGCCCTTAAGTACACAAGATGTTTATTGAATCATGATCTCAAAAGGATACATTTATAATTCTGCCATTCTGCTTTTGATTGTGAGGGTTTGTGTGGTCAGTTTTTGTGTAAGTACCATGTACCACAGAGAAAAACTTTATTCCTCTTCTATCTCCATCGTTTTCTTCAGAGAACTATTTATCATATCTTTTATAACATGTTATTCACTTCTTTAACTTTATTCTTTTTATTTTGTGGTAATATCTATCTAATTCTGAGAGGGATGATGAGAGAGATGGTATAAAGTTTGATATCTATGTCTTCCTGTAACTCATTTTGTTTCTCATTTCATAATTTGGATGATATACCTATGGTGATTTGGATGTGTTTGTGTGTGTGTGTGTATGTGTGTGTGTGTGTGTGTGTGTGTGTGTGTGTGTGTGTGTGTGTGTGTTTGTATGTGTGTTTAGTCTTGATATTGCCTCATCGCCTATGCTACTTTTTAGGAAGATATCATTTCCTTCCTTTTAATGAAATTTATTTTTGCTTTTATTTTTTCAGAGATAAGAATTACTACCTACTTTTTTTCACTTCAACTGAAGCACAATATTTTTGGTGCCAGACTATTACCTTTACTCTACTTGTATCTCTCTGCATCTATTTTGTTTCTTATAAACAACATATTGTAGCATTCTGAAATTTAATGTACTCTACTATCTGCTTGCCTTTTATGGGAGACTTCATCCCATGCACATTTATATTCACAATTATAGTAGGATTACGAATTCTGGGTTACCCTCCAACCTATCATCCCTCTGTTTATATTTTCTTCCCTACTTTCTCTTTATTCCCCCTCACCAGAGTTTTGCTTCTAACCACCACCTCCCTCAATCTCTCCTCCCTTCTATCAACCCTGCCTCTCTTTTCTTTCCCCTTTCTACTTTAACCCTCCCTTCCACCCTTCTTTCAATCACCTCCTCCTTTCTTTCCCCTCCCCACTCTCCTAATTCTCCATAGGGTAAGATAAATTTTTAATTCCAATCATATATTATTCCCTCTTTAATCCACATCCAATGAAAGTAAGAGTCAAGCAATTCTCTCTCCCTTCATTTTCTCTACTGTAATAGGTCTTTTGCACCAATTCTGGTGATGATATTTACCCCATTCTGTCTCCCCCTTCCTCCCTTCTTCATAAAATACATTTTGTAAATGTCTTAATTTTTTTTAATATCATACCATCCCTTTTCTCTAAGTATACTCCTTCGAATAGAAATATAGTTCTATATCGTCCTCTCATGTAGACATGTAACCAGTTTATTCTTATTGAACAACATAATTTTTCTTCTTTTGTATCTTTTGAGTCATATTTGAAGGCTATATTTTCCATTTAGCTCAAATTTTCTGTTCAGATTCTGTTTAGGAAAATTTGAAAGTCACCAATTTTGCTGAGTATACATCTTTTCCCTTGAAAGAATATGCTCAGTCTTGCTGCCTAGTTGATTCTTATTTGGATTATAAAGTCCTTTACCATCCAGAATATCATATTCAAAGCCTTTAATCTTCTAATAATGATGGTGTCAAGGCCTATGAAATCCTGACTATGATTCCTTGGTATTTGAATTGTTTCTGTCTGCCTGTAGTATTTTCTCCTTGACCTTATAATTCTGGAATTTGACTATGATATTCCTTGGCATTTTCATTTTGGGATCCCTTTGAGGAAAAAAAAAACTTTCAATGACTATTTAATCTTCTAGTTGTAGTACATCAGGGAACTTTTACTTGATGATTTCTTGAAGATGCTGTCCAGGCTCTTTTTTCGATCGTGGCTTTCAGATAGACCAGTAATTCTTAAAATATCTCTTCTGGATCTATTTTCCAGGTCAATTTGTCCAATGAAGTACTTTATATTTTATTCTATTGTTTTCATTTTTTTTTACATTTTGCTTCATTGACTCTAGATGTCTCATAGAGCCATTAGCTTCCACTTTCTCAATTTTTTTATTTTTAAGGCATTATTTTCTTTAGTTAACTATTGCATCTCCTTTTCCCTTTGGTCAATTCTATAATGGATCTGTTTTCTTTTTTTCCATTTGTTCAATTGTATTTATGAATGAATTGTTTTCTTTTTCACTTGCCCAATCCTATTTTTAAAGAGTTCCTTTCTTTGCATATTTGCCCTATTGTAATTTTAAAGGAATTATTTCAGTTAATTTTTGTTTCGTTTTGCAAGATGATGAATTTTTTTTTGCATTTTTTGCATTTGTTTTCCCATTTGTTTTTCTACTTGATTTTTAAAATCCTTTTTTTTGAGATCTTCTAAGAGTTCTTTTTGTTTTAAAGACCAATGTGTATTCCCCTCTGGGGTTTCACATATTTTAATTTTCTGCCATCCTCTTCTGAAATAGTGTTATGATCTTCCTTATCAGCATAGTAACTTTCTATTGTCAGGGCTTTTCTATGACTTTTCTTACTCATTTTGAGCTCTGTTCCTGTGCCACAGGTGTGTTGCACCAAGTTTCTTTAGATGGAGGTGGGGCCCATTCAAAGATAGTTTTGGAAATACTACCAGTTTGCTCATTGGACTAAGGCCAATGACAACCTTCACAACAGGTCTAGGTGTCTTGTGTTGGAGCCTTCCCAGCTGGTCTGCTGTGCCTTTGGCCCATGAACCAGGAGCTAGGGATCTTGACCACACATCTCTGCTGTGACTAAGAGGCTCTGGTGGGCTTCTTCTGTACCCCACCAATCTGTGCAGGTCACCAAGCCATGTTGGTCTCTCCTCCTGCACTTAGTTCTGCTCCCTACCCTGGGCCATGCTTCCCCTCTACTCTAGTGAGACAGATTTTTTCTGAAGTCTCTCCCAGATATCTTAGGATGAAAAAGTTTCTTTCTATTCATGTGTGTGTTTTGTCACTCCAGAATCTGTTTAGAGGTTTGATCTATATTGTTTCCTGAAGGAAGCACCAGAGAGCTTAAGGAATTTCCTAGTTTCTCTCTGCCATCTTCACTCTGCTTTCATTTTTTATCACATTCTTTAAGAGACTCAGAGCTACTGATCTTGGTTTTTCATGCCTGTAATCCCTTCTACTGGAGAGGCTGAGTCTTATGGATCATGGGAGTTTAATAGTTATGAGCTACAACTGGGCCAAAGCTAATCAAGTGTCTATAGTAAGTTTCAGTCACCATTCATTCATCAATATGGTAAACACCCAGAGTCATCAGACAGACACTGTGTCAGGGGGGTGAACTGGCTGCACTCAGAAATGGAGGGGTTTGACGCATCTATGCTGATCAGTTATGAGATTACAAGTTGCTGGTATCTATAGTGAACATTCTTAGATACTGACACAATAGATTATCTTCTTCACATATGTTTACATTGATAAATTTTTATTTCACCTTATCATTATGCTAGCATCTCTGTGAACTTTAATAGCAGTCATTACAAGATTAGTGTGATTAATCTCACTAAGTCCCATTCAAATGAAAAGAAAATTAGTGTCATAAAATCATTAATAACTACTTCACAAGATGAAGAGATGCTTTTCAAACTTAAAACCAGTAGAATATTTTTTTTTAATTTTTCACTTTAGTAACCCACAAACCTGGTAGTTCTCACTAAAATAATTCAGTCAAATCCTACTTTTGAGCAAAGATTAAATCAAAATGCTTTAGTTAGGCCTTGAAAATGCCTGAAAGACAGTAACAGTAAAATGAATGTTATTTGTTGGGATTCGTGAAGTATTTTACAATTCTCAGTGGTAGTCATAGAGTAATTTCACATCGTAGCAGTCCCTTATTAGTCCATTTGTCCATTTACAATAGATTTTCTCATTGTTCATTACTCATTGTTCAGTTTCCACTGAAATCAGAACAGAAAAAGAGTACTTAGGGGGCAGCTAGGTGGCACAGTGGATAGAGCCCAGCCCTGGAGTCAGGAACACCTGAGTTCAAATCTGCCCTCAGACACTTAATAATTACCTAGCTGTGTGACCTTTGGCAAGTCACTTAACCCCACTGCCTTGCAAAAAAACAAAAAAAAAGAGCACTTGATTCAAAGTAGAATGTTTTAGATATGAATAAAGAATGCAAGTGTTCTATTGGAAAAGAATAACTTTAGAAATGATTAAATTTCTTTGGGTTTTAATTTAACTATCTGATAAATATACTAATAATAGTGATCTTTACACTCATTATTTCTCTTTTAAAATGGATATTTCACTAGCATTGTGTATTTTAGAGAATTCAGCCCATTTCAATAACTGCACATTAAGTTCTCATGTACTAGCCATTGAATTAGGGGATGCAAATAAAAAGAAAATGAAGCTACCTCTGCCCATGGAGAGTTTAATATTATCCTGGGGACAGAAAGGACAAACATATATTCAAATAAGTATATAGAAATAGTTTTATAAAGTAAATGCAAAGTGCTCTTTTTATTGTAGGTAGAGGGTAGCACTTTCCAATAAGGCAATAAGAAAACTATTTTTTCAGTAAGAAAAACCAAAATAGCTCTTTGAAGGATAGTTAGGGATGATGTGAGGTGGAAGTAAGGAAAGAATATAGAGAGTTCTCATCTGCCTTTATTAAATTCAAATTACCTGATTAACTATATCCCCAAGTTCTGAATAAATCAGTAGATATGACTGTAAAATTCACTGTTAATAATAATAGAAAAGATCATGAGAAAGGTACACATGATTGGAGGATGGTAAAGTCTCATAAGCAAAACTTAAAAACTGTGGGCAAATGAACTTCAGTTCCTGGGCAAAGTCCTGAAAAGGTCATGAAAGAGATGTTTGGTGAATATGTAAAAAGGAAAATAATAACTACAAAATCATTTCATTAAAAATAAGTAATACAAACACACAAATTTCAATAAGAATAAATAATACAAATATATATAGTAGATATCGAAGGTTTGGTTCTGGAATTTCATGAATATCACATGAAATTTTTGGTTTCCCAATAGACAGAAAAGTTATATTTACACTACAATATAATCTATTTAATATACAGTAGTGTTGGGGCAGCTAGGTGGCATAGTGGATAAACTACCGGCCTTGGAGTCAGGAGTACCTAGGTTCAAATCCGGTCTCAGACACTTAATAATTACCTAGCTGGGTAGCCTTGGGCAAGCCACTTAACCCCATTTGCCTTTCAAAAACCTAAAATATATATATATATAGTAGTGTTATGTTTTAAAATGTACATTAAATTATTAAAATACACTATTACTAAAGAAAATACTATCCTCTCAGCAGTTCAGAGAGCTAGGACAAATGTATTAGATCAGCTATGGATTATGTTATCCCCATCCAGAGGAAGAAAAACAAAACAAAACAAAACAAAGTAAAAAAGCAACCCTTCAGAATCTGAGGAACCCTTTAAAAATATTTTCTCTTATGTATCTCTTCAACTTAATCCTAATTCCTCATATTGAAAATAATTAATCTGTAAACATGTTTATCAAAATAGGTATGTACAATACTAACCTCACTGTTCGCTGTTGAAGAGAACAGGGTGGAAAAGGAGAGTGGAAGGAAATTTTGTAACTTAAAAATATGCATGTTCATATAAATGAAAATAAATTTTCAAAAAGAAGAAGAAAAAATAAAATACTAACCATTACCTTGGATTTCAATGATTTGTAATCTTTTTTGCTGGTAGAGGGTCTTGCCTCAATGTTAGTGACTGTTAACTGTCAGGGTGATGATTACTTAAGGTTAAGATGACTATGGCAATAAAGTTTGCTACTTAGATTGACTTCTTTTATTTGAACATTTAGAAGCTCTTGTAAGGTTATTAACTGACCTAATTTCAATATCATTGTATCTCAGAGAATAGAGAAGCCAGAGCAGAGGAGAGGGAGAGATGGAGGAACTGCTTGTCAGTGGAGCAATCAAAACAAACACAATATTTATCAATTAAGTTCACTGTCTTATGTAGATGTGGTCAGTGGTGCCCCAAAATAATTATGATAGTTAACATCTACAATCACTAATCACAGATCATTGTAACATATATAATAATAACAGAGTTTCAAATAGTCTGAGGAATACCAAAAATGTGTCTGTGAATATGTGAATATGTTATTAGAAAAATAGTGCTAATAGACTTGCTTGGTGCAGGGTTGCCACAAACCTTCAATATGTAAAAAAACAAAATATCTGAATATAATATAGTGACGGGCAATAACACAAGTTATACCTGTCACCAGATTAACCTAATTTTCCTTTTGTTGACAGAATAACTAAGTAAAGAGATGCTTAAGTTCAAAACCATGTCCTAATTTCTTTTTTAGTTTTAATGGAATTATCAAACAAGCAGATGTTTAAGTTAAAATTCATGTTCCCAAGGAGATTATATTCTGATTAATAGAGATAAAACATATAGTTTCACAGCAATAGAAGGTAGAGCATTAGAGGGAAATAATATGGATGTACTTTATATGAATTTTAGCTAAGCATTTAATAAATTCTCTCAAACCCTTCTTTTAGAACAAACGGAGAGGTGAAGATTAGACAATTATATAGTCAGATTCAGATTTGGTTGGAATATCAGGTCCATAAATTTGTTATTGGTAAAGTATAAAAGAAGCAGGAAATCTCTAGTGGAGTAACTCAGAGATCTTTATTGATCCTATGTTGTTTAATATTTTTAACAGTTACTGGCTCAGCCCAGAAGTCAGAAGGACCTTAGTTCATTTTTATTTTTTTAATTTTTTTTCAGGTTTTTGCAAGGCAATGGAATAAAGTGGCTTGCCCAAGGTCACACAACTAGGTAGTTATTAAGTTTATGGGGTCAGATTTGAGCTCAGGTATTCCTGACTCCAGAGCAGCTGCTCTACTCACTGCATCACCTAGCTGGCCCAGGACCTTAGTTCAAAAACCACCTTGGACTTTTTGTTTGAGTCTGAGCAAGTCACTTAATCCCGTTTCCTTGTGGAAAAAAACAAAAACAAAAGCAAACAAAACATTCCACAACCCCCCCAAAAAAAACCCCAGTGACTTAGATAAAAATATAGATGTAATTATAGAATAATGCTTATCCTTACAAAAAAATCACTCAAGAATTCTGTGATTTTTTTAATTCCTAAAATATTTTCAGTTTCCTCCCTTGAATGCTTATTCCCATGGCAAGGATAGGACTTGCTCTACTGAGTTTGCCTCTGTACAGACATCCCTCTCCTTCTTAATTTATTGCTCCTGATTTTCTGTGATTTTGAAAACCAGATAAGCATACGTGTTAGAATTGAGTCTAAAATAGGCTCAAAGTAAAAATTCAGGGGTTATTATTTCCATAAAATGTAAGAACTTTGTGGCATAAAATTTGTTATATTTAATTTGGCTACTAGAGGACTTTTGTGGTTATTTTCTCCTTCTTGACTATGTTGATAAATGAGGTTATTTAATAATTTTCTATGAAGGGTAACACATCAACTATGTCCATCAATTGTCAGCAAATTGGTAAAGTATGTCTTTGAAACTTGTAATTTCCATCTGATGTTGAATATTCTCATTTAGAGATAATAGAATATCAATGGAAATATTTAAAAAGACAAATAAAAACCACCCAAGCATTTATATCACTAAATCTTGGATATTAAAAACAAAAATACATATATACAAACAAATGCATCGCATTTTTAGATTCATTAAGTACTAAAATCACAGGAGTCCTAGACAGAAGGGACTTACAGAACATTTTGAAATTGACAAAGGGTAAAAAGTTATAAAGAACTTTATATCAGCTGGTCAAACACTATTTTTCAAATAAAGAGATGGAATATCAGCTCTCCAATTTACAGCTGGAGAAGCTGACACTCTGATATCTTCCATAATTTACCTCAAGTCACATAGGTGGAAGTTAATTGAGTCATACTTCAATATTATGGTTCCAAAACCTGTGTTTGTTCCACTGTACTTTGCTATTTTCTCATTTCTTGGATATTTCTCCCTAGGTTAATGAGTCAGATATGTTATTAGCACCTAAATACAACCTACCCATTTTATAAATGAGGAAACTTAAGACCCACAGAAGTTTGATAACAGATGCTAGTAATAAATAGCACAACAAGATTTGAACCCAGGTCAGCTGATTCCAAATAGTGCTTTCCCATAGCTATATAGACAACTTAAATTTTTTAAATAACCATCAATAACCAAAGCAATTAAATATAGAAATGGTCATCATAAGCAAAAAATCTACTCCACTCTCTTCTTATTGTTCATTTGTTGATTGTTGATACAGATGACATTTCAGGCCATTGGAATAGTTCTGTGATGGTATTTGTCATCAGGGTTTAAGATATTGGACCATATTATAGGAGAAACTATTTCACAATGAGGTTCTATTGCTAACCCAACCCCTTTACATAGATATCAAAATAAGATGATACAATAACAATCTTGTATGTATATCTGTGTCAATATAGGGATGAGGAAGTTCACATTAATTGAGCACATAGGCACATTTATAAAAGCAATAAATTGATACAAAGCATATAGTTATTCTTATAATTAACCCAGGATATTGTCAAATATGTCAGGTAAAATTATTTTTACAGGTATTTTGGGTTCCTTTTATTTGAGATTTTTTCCTTTTTTGGCTTACAAATGGGAAAGTTAGGTAAGGTCTAAATAATACTTTTTTCCCCCTGTAGCTAAAAATAATTATGAAACTTTATGTTTCTTTTACAAATTTCAGTCCAATATGAGATGAAATTGAGGGCTAAAAAAATAATCATTTCTGGTGGAAATGTGTGTTTCATTCACTGGTAAAGATGAGAGGTGGAATGTGGTTTGATAACAAAAATTGTATATTCATTTAATGTATGTGTGTACTGGTTGTCTCAAAAATCTTAATGCAGGGTTAAAGATATTGGACAGCATTATAGGAGAAACTATCAAAAGTTTCTCTGCCTTAAAACTTTTGGATCACTTTGATGGGAGGGGAGAGAGAGAGAGAGAGAGAGAGAGAGAGAGAGAGAGAGAGAGAGAGAGAGAGAGAGAGAGAATGAGAATATTCTGGAAGCAGAAATTTATAGTGAAATAAACTTTGCAGATGGCATAAAGTTACATCAGGTAGGAAAATTCCAGACCTTTAGTGGTGAATTATTAAGAAAACAAATTATTTAATGAGGATGTTTTAGAATAAGGTTGACATCTTTAAGGACAACCACACCTACCACAAAACTCTCTTGATGCTGATGAAAGCAAACACAGAAAACTGGATGAGATGCAATTAATAGGAGGCTAACCTACATAATGACAATATTTTTATAGTCTTTCTCACAATTCATTTTCAATCAAAACAAAACTTTCAGAAGAATAATAATGCAAAGAGGACTTTTTTTTTTAGAAAAATCATCTGAAATCACATGAATGTAGAATTTCAGGCTTTTCAAAGCACCTTCCTCACAGGTAGATAGAGGTACATAGTACGAATGTTACAATCTACATTTTGCAAAAATCGTAAAGGAATCTCATATTTAACTGGCCATGGCCATCTAGTTTGTTAGTATCAAGTACACAAAGTCCCTCTTGATTTTATATATCTAGTACATTTTTAGTATGTGACATTGGTCTCTAGGAAAGATTAAATATAGGAGGAATTCATCTTTATAAAATCAATTAAGAGAAATAGTGGTGGTCTTGAAGAGAAAACCCCTTTATTTCTGACATTAGTCACATGCTTCTAACACCTAGGATAGAGTGGATAGAGCACAAAACATAGAGTTCAAATCCTGCCCCAGACACCCCACTTGACCTCTGTTCACCTCAGTTTTTTTTCACTGATAAAATGAGAATAAAATGACATTTAGCTGCCAGGATTATTGTGAGGATAAAATGAGATTGTACACTGCTTTGGAAATCTCAAACTGCTATGTAAATGCTAGCTAATTGTTGTTGTTGTTATTAACTTTGGTTTTCTTTTCTGCAAAATGAGTATAGTAATACCTTATCTCATAATATTGTTATGAAGAAGAAATGTGTTAATATATGCAAAGTGCTTTGCAAACTTTACAGACCTATAAAGATGTCAGCTATTGTCAACTTCATGGAGACACAAAGATACAACTTTCACAAGTCTTTGGGTGATATTAATTGCAACACATTGACTCATGGTATGTATTTCCACAGAGAGCTCAAAGTCACCTCTGAAATACAATGTCTCCTTGCCCTTTGTGAATTCTTACATTCAGGCAATCTGGAATTGCAACTCCTCAGATGGAGAATACTTCATCTCTGTGATGTTGCAACAGCCATGACTTTCAGCTGTCTGCCATACCTGGAAGATATTTCCTCTTTAGCTGCAATCTTAGAAACCCTAATTTCAATTCAAAATTCAACTCAAAACACTACCTCCTCCATGAAGTCTTTCCTGATTCTACCAATTGCTAGATCATTGAACTTCCTTCTAATTACCAACGCTATTATCAACTTGTTTACATAAATATGCTTTAACTTCTGAATTCTTTAAGCACAAGGACCCTTCTATTTATATCACTGCATCCCTAAATGACATATAGTACTACACATGTTCTGATTAATTGATACATAAATGGAAGTATAGAAAGTAGAGAACATGGTTTGAAAGTATTATCATAGATGAGAAATTAAGAAAGTTAAAGCTAAGGACATAAATAAGCTTGAAAAGATTTTTCAGCTCTCTTCTTAGGCAGATAGGTAACCCAGCAGAAAAATCATTAGGCTCAAAGTCAGGAGCCCAAAAACTAATGACCCTGGGAAAGTCACTTAACTATTTCCCTCAATTTCCTCATGTATAAAATGAAGATGCTAACAGCACCTGCCTTCAAGTTGGGGGGGGGAGCGATAAATAGAGATAATAGTTATTAAAATACTTTGCAAAACCGTCAAGTGTTATAGAGATGATATCATTATCAATATTATTTTTACTATTTTTCTTTTGTATAAAAAGTATATTCTTAACCCTAAGGTTGGATAAAGTGACTGATTTTGAACCAGTCATTTGTGTTTTGACGATTCATTTGAAAGAATGAATTGAGTAAATTCATCTTCTTAAACATCTAGAATTCAGTCAAAATTAAGAACATTTCAGCCAAGGTGGAACCTTCAAGTCATGTATATACCTTTTGTTGATATATTGTTTATATACATATATATATATATATATGTATATATATATATATTAGTTTCAATTAAAAAAAAACTTTTTGAGTATCTGAATGAAACTGAAATGAGAAGACAGAAAAACTAAGAAGCAGGAAATAACAAAATCCTCATAAGATCTTCTAGAAGGTGCAAAAAATAGATTCTAATAATCATAGCATTTAATTTCCAAATTTGCCTTCATATCATTTTGTTGAATAATCCAAACTTGTTTGTAAGTCCCACTACAAAGTTATGATATGACAAAAAAAACTTCTAGTGTGTTTAAAATAAGAATATAGTGGATAAAATTTATCTATCAACCTACAGGTAGTACTTATTGTTGCGATGAAGCAATAGAAAGAGAAAAGAAAAGCAGTCTGCAAAATAATTTGAATTATCATTCAACATGAATGTAATTTCCCCAAAAGAGAAGAATTTTCTATGTTTATCAAAACCAATGATTTAACCTTAATCTCTTTCTCTCCACAGAGACCTGGTCCTTGTCTTTTCTCTTGTTTTTTGTTTGTTTGTTTTTTTGTGGGGCAATGGGCTTAATTAACTTGATCAAGATCACATACCTACTAAGTACCAAGTGTCTAAGGTTGGATTTAAACTCAGATCCTTCTGACTCCAGAGCTAGCTATGTGCTAAACCATCTAGCTGCAACTGAACTGCTTATTGTCACTCATAAAAACTAGGCAAACCAACAGGTGACACATAAAATATTACACTTTCATAATCTCTCATTTCTTAATGATGGGCAATATTGTTTACTTCATTTTCAGTTTTCAGGAATGGAGGTAGTTCAAGTATAGTGCTCCACATTTAGACTGTCCAATAGTACCATTTTTCATTTATGTTATTATTGTTTCTGTGACTATAAGCTTCTTAGTTCTACTTTCTTTACTATGAATCAGTTTGTGTAAATGTTCCCATATATATCTGAGTTTCTCATATTCATTGTTTCTTACAGCATTATAATCTCACCTTATGTTTATACATGACATTTTTGACATTCATTGATCAATGAGTACCTGTTTTTATCTCTAGTTCTTTTTTATTTGTTTATTTTTTCTAATCATAATTAAATAGCTGTGGAAACTTTGTTATATAAAGGAAATTGCTGTCCTCCATTAATATACTTCAGGCATTTACCCAGTGTTGGGGAAATAATTCATTCTTTTCTGATAAAAATATTAGAAATGTTTTTGGACAAAAGTCCTCCAGAAACAAATGAAAAAATGAAGTACATATATGGAAAGTTGAAAACAAGAAGTTGTTCTTGGCTATTTGGAAATCTCAGTTCTTTCTTTCGCTAAGAGAGGCAATTATAGGGGCGGCTAGGTGGCGCAGTGAATAGAGCACCGGCCTTGGAGTCAGGAGTACCTAGGTTTAAATGCGACCTCAGACACATAGCCATGTAGCCTTGGGCAAAGCCACTTAACCCTATTGCCTTGAAAAAATCTTTAAAAAGGAGGCAATATAGAATCATAATATACAGAGTGTTGGACCAGAAAAACTTGGGGTCAAATTTTGGATCAACAGTTGTGTGACTTTAGACAAGTCACTTGAGCCTCTCTGAGCCTCAGAACCTTCTCTGAGCCTCAGCTTTCTTATCTGTAAAATGAACAATGCTGCAGCTCAAATAAGGTGATGTAAGCGTAAAAATTTCCAAACTCTCTAGTATGGTATATTATTTTATTTACTTATTTTTTTGTTTTGTTTTTGCTAGAAACTGCAATGTATGGGGAAAAGCCCAATGAAACTAGAGTGAAAGGTAAAAGACTTTTTGCTGCAACCTTGGCTCTTACTAGATCTTGGGCAAATTGCTTCGCCTTTTGGGGTCTCAGTTTCTCATTTATAATATGAAAATACCTTTAAAATTCTGTCTCTTTAGCAATCTGATCTACTTAAGTATCTGAGTGGTAAAGCTTGATTTCTTAACAAGGGCTAGGTCTAAAGGTATAGTTATCTTTTCTTTGGCAGTGGCAAATTCCTGGCTTCTAATAGATCATAAAATAACCATTATTTAAAAATGTTGGTTTTACCCCATCCATTGATAAAATTGGCAGTTCAGGTGGTAGTAATTCTATATTTAACCCCAGTATTAAAAGAAGGCATTGATGGAGTCAGACAGATTTAATTGCCTTCCAGAATCCCAAGCTCATGCTCTTCATTCCATTGCTTATGGTTCTTGATAAAATCATGCAAACACAGGCAGTCTGATGTTATTTTTTTGTTTACAGTATTACTCTGTTGTTTTGGTTAACAGAATGAAAAACAGCACCGTTATACTACAAGTAAAAATGTTTTATTCTTAGTTTGTTTCATCAATAAAAGCTGACATTTTTGCAAGAAAGATGTTATACTATTGGAATTAACTCTTAGTCAATTGTAAATAATTGTATTATATTGGTATGCTATCATGAAGATTAGAAATCATTTCCTACAGAATCATGTTTTTGCTTTCTCAGCACTGTTTCAATTGAGAGGAATTTGAATGAAGTGCATCTCATTACTAACATAAAGTAGATGGAGCTTGAATAATTTTTATATTTATTTTCCATGGATGGCTATTACATTTCTTATCCTATCTATCCAAATTTTATAAAATAAATTGTTTTAATCCATTCTTTGGAGAGGAGCAATGAATTTGTTTTTGCAAAAGCTATGCATCTGAATATATTGTAATATGCATAAAGCTCTGTTAACACAGTTATTTATATAAAAAGTGTAGCTGCCTTACCTTTGATTTAATTTACATACTTTATTTGCTTGCTGACAGGTTCTTCTCTTGCCATTCTTATTTACATACCCAAAATGTCTTTTCAGATAAGTCAACTAAAACTTTAATGTACTGTATATTTTTAAACTCCATAAAATGTTTTATGTATTATCTGGTTTTTCTTTGGAGGTTTAGGATGATGCCATAGGGTTGTAGATATATTTCACCATCAATGACTATGTTAACCACATTAGATTTCTTAAAGATAATGAGAAAAATAAATGTATGTGCCTTTAATGTCTAAGTTGATCTGGGGGAAAAATTGTCAAGCATAAACAAGGGATGGTTATCCCTACAGATAAAAATTCTTCAGTAATTCCAAAGGGATTTTTGGTTGGTTTGTTTGTTTTTGTCTTTTAAATATAGTTATGGGCCTCCAACACCCTGAGAGAATTTGACACATTTGCTTTAGGGATGTGGAGAAACATCATTATTTTTCCATTCAAATGTGGAAAACAATAAAAGTTTCCCATATGTGGTTCATAGGCTGTAACCGCAGATCAGTCAGCAGTGAAGTAATAAGGCCACAGGACGTTAAGACAATGCAGTTCAACTTGGGAAGCATCAACTTAACCCTTGGTTCCCCCATCTTTTATTTTTCCCTAGCTCCTGAAAGCAGAGACTGTATTTGCATAACCCACCATTCATATTCTTGTGAGTTCATGATATAAATAATGCGAAAAATTTCATTCAGTTTCCCCAAATTATTCTAGTCATTATGGATGATTCATGAAAGGATTAATCTCTGGGATGTGACAGAAAAATAGAGAGGAAAGACACTACCTATCATATCATTTGCAGTTAAAAACATGCTGCATGTCCTTAAGCTTTACTTAAAGTGCTTATAGTAATTGGGTGTGCATGCTTCAGCTCGGTTAAAACCCAAACAGCAATATGGGAGAGTGGGGTTTGTTTTTCGAATGTGCAAGGAAGGAAAATTAGTGAAATCTGCTTAAGTCACAAAACTGCCTCATTCAGGACCCAATTCAGCAGCACTGAAAAAAAGTAACGCAAGTTAACTGTGCTCTTAGCATATGTCTAAACTCACATATTTCAGTTCACTTGAGACTCAGTTTTCGTTCTCAAGTAATGGAGCTTCATAAAAGGTTAGGGATAACAAAGGTTTCAAAATGCTCAGAAAGTGCATTGCGACTGCATGGGGCTTTGGGGAGATTTAAATGAAATGTTCTATTTTTGCTTTTTACTTGAGGTTCATTTAAGTTCCTGATTTAGAGAGAGAGAGAGAGAGAGAGAGAGAGAGAGAGAGAGAGAGAGAGAGAGAGAAGCGATTTGAAGATCCTATTGTCCAACTCCATTTTATGATTGAAGAAATCCAGAAAGGACTGCTCAAATTCACAGAACTAGATTTTGAACTTGGCTTCTGCACCTCCAAGTTCGTGACTTTTTCCATTGTAAAATAGAGACAAACCAAAGGAATTGAGCTGATTTTATTTTCCACTTTCCTGACTTCTACCTTCAGGCCTTTCTATTCTTCCCTCCCTCACCCTACATCAACCCCACAATGAGATATAGTGAAAAAACCAACAAAAACAATTCTCACAACACAAAAATACTTTCTATGAAATAGAAGAAAAAGTGGGAAAATTACCATGAGGTGTTGTACGGGTAGTGTTGCTGAGAGCAGAAGTATGGGTAGAAGGCCCGTCTTGTAGTTGGGAAGACCTAGGTTCAATCCTGGCTCTGGAATATACTGGCGGCATAATCCTGGACAAAGCACTTAACCTATAAGGACCTGAGGTAACTCTGTGAAAATAAAGAAAAAAAAAGAATTGCTCTTCAGTGGAGGGTATTTCAACACCAGCAGTTCTCCTTACAAATTCAGTCGCAGCTCCACACCCTCCCAAAACAAAAATAAAAATTGTTACTTAGTGACCCAAAATAAGCCATAATCATTTTAAGAGCTGTTTGGATGGGGAAGAAGGGGTCTGTGCTTTTGGTAATGGCATCTCTGCTCAAGTGGATAATACTCGTTTGGGCTATTATAAGGCTAAAGTACAGTAATACATTTTTTTCCTCTCTCGGTATCTTCCAGCAATTCAGATTCAAATTTCCAGATATATCAGAAGGGAAAGTAACCTAGAAGAATCAGTCTTCATTTATAACCAAGATTTTTTTTGTGTCACATTTTGTTCCAATTTCTGTTCTAAAGGTCTAACATTTGATCGTATGTTTTCTTTAGCTAACTTTCTATATTATATGACAATTTCAGCAGATATTTTTTTCAAAGATAAAAAAGAAAAAAACCATGTTCAAAATGTAGAAGTTATTTTTGCAGTAACGTATGTCATGATTTTTAAACATTCAGGCCTTTAAACTTTTTTTATAGTGTATGTTCTTGCCAATCCCAGCACAGTTCTACAAAGTAAAATATTTGGCAGTGAATTCATATTAACAGATGGAACAAGAAATTAACACGTTTTTGCTTCGCTAATTCACAGTTCTTTTAATACGCTAATTCTAAATCACCTGTTCTGACTTTGACAGGCTACAGACACCTGTTTGGGGTAATATTCCACAGCTAATTATTACATGAGAAATTCAGTTTCCAACAAAAGGGTTTCTGTGTGAAATTGTCATAGTTAACAAATTAGTAATAGCAAATTTATCCAAATAGAGCTTGCAGCTTTAATCTACATGTATTTAACCTTGCCTAAATAGCTAGGAATGGTGAAACTTCTCATCATGAACCAAATGATGGCTCATGGAAAACTCTGCCCGGAATATTCAGTCTCTTAATACTTGAATTCTGGTTGCCACAGTTGACAACTTAGTGATAGAGATCAAATAAGAATCTTCTTTGTAGTAGCAGTTAAATCCCCCATGATCCTGTACTTTAAGTGGCAGAAAAAGAGTATAGAATTTTCAAGATGCTGGAAAAATTCCTAACCATGTGGTAAAAATGAGTCAAGAGGGATAAAAAAAAAGTTACTGACAAAAGGCAATAAAAACTATCCCAGCCTGTGAAAAATTATATAGTACACACAACTACAAATATAAAGTTCATCTATCTATGTGGTTATACACATGACTCGGGAGGCATGAAGAAACCTAATGACTTATTTGCCAAGTAAAACTGTAAAGTGCTCATATTAGGGACTCACATTGGACTGAGATTGTAGAGAATGTAATACTTCTTAATCCCTTTCCAATCCCTTGCATTCATGTGTCACTTCAATTTTTACCCTAACTCTATAGTGTTATATAGATTGCATTTATATAATTATTTGTAGTTTATGGTAAACTTGCTTAAAACAAGTCTCTGGATTGGATAAGTAGTATAAATATTATAATTTCTTCATTATTTATTAGGAGTTAGAGGTTTAGAAACTTGTACATAATCTTCCAGATAGTTTATGTAAAAAACATGGTATAGAGTGGTGTCTCATGATCATAACTTCAGCAATTTCCTTACTACTACAAATCAGAGGCTTGGCATGATAAAGAAGTCTGGACTTGAAGTTAGGGTGATTTAGTTAAAATCTCTAACATGCCTAGCATGATTTTATTTGAAATTCTGAAGGTCCCTTCCAGCACTAAATCTAGGTCTGTGATTTGACCTTTCATGAATAATTAGTTGTCTATTGGCAAGTCATTAAATCATCCTAAGCTTCATTTGTTCATCTGCAAAATGGGATTAATTATACCTCTAATATGTTATTATGATGCTCAAAGTAGTTATTGTATATTGCTAAAGGACTATAGCTTATATTACATGTAATATAAATAAAATCATAAATTATATTAAATTACTACTATATAAAAATGTATTCTACATAAATGTCAATTAATATTATGCTAAAAGGCAGCAGAACAGAGAGGATAGAGAGCTGCTAGTGGTGCCAAGAAGGACTGAGTTCAAATATTATATCTGATAGATACTCCTAGAGCAATGGATTTATCCTCTCAGTGGTATCAAACTTCAAAAAAAAAAGAGGACCATTAAACTGAACATATTGATTCTTGTAGGCACTATACTTAGAAAACCACAGATTAACATTATCTATATCTTTTCGTATATCTTTTAAATTTGCTAAATATTTCCCCAAACTACAATTTAATATTGTTCCTGCCATAACTGAAGTACTATGAATCTCACATAATCTGCAGATCAAGTGTTTGACCCCTCTGCTCTAGGAAATTTTCTAAAACTATAACTTGTAAATAAGGTTCCAAACTCCATTAGTATAGATGAGTTTCCTTTATTTGTTTTCTTTAATTTTTTATTTATTTAAGGCAATGGGGTTAAGTGATTTCCCAAGGTCACACAGCTAGGCAATTGTTAAATGTCTGAGTCTGGATTTGAACTCAGTTCCTCCTGACTCTAGGGCCAATGCTATATTCACTTGCTAGTTCCCTTTATTTGTGATTTCCTAAGATATGTCCTTATCTCTATTGTTACCTTATACTGTTTCTTAGTATCATCATTCCTTATGCCCTCAAGAAAATAATTCCTAATATTCTTTTTTCGAGTTCCTATGAGGAAAGGGCTTGGCAAGTCTTCAGTGACTATAGAAATACTTTTTTTTTAATCAGTGTCTTTCCATGTCACTGTTATCTTCTCATTCACCTTTTGAAATCTTTCCACTGAATCTATTTACCATTGTGGTCATGTATATATGTATTATGTATTTATTTGTAAACATGTATATCATTTCCCCCAATAGAGTATAAGCTCATTGAGGCAGGGACTATTTTTGTATTTGAATTCTCCATACTTAACACAAGGACTAGCTATATACAAGATATAAATACATGGTGATTGATTCATTGATTCATCTCTTTCCTTACCTTACTTTCCTCACTAACTCAATTTAGAAGAGGGAGAGGGAAAGGTGGAAAGTTAATTTTAAAAATATCACCATGTTTTAAATGTATGTAACATTTAGTGTTAACAACACAGATATCGAGATATTGCCTATCTTTAGATTTGATAAAGACTCCATATTGTGTGTCTGTTTCTTGCTACTCCCTAATTGCTGTTCTACTTTGTGTGTAGTTTCACTAATGTGTCTGTCTTAGACATGTTAGCACAGGGAACTTGTCATTTCTTTAATTAACCTTTATTTCCCAGCACCCAGTAGACTGCAGTTCACAAAGCAAGCATTATTGAAACTTTAAAAAATAAAAACAAAAAACTTTCCTTCTAGACTGATTTTAAAAACTGCTATATAAAGTGCACATTTTGCTGGACTTGAAGGTGGATGGGAAAAGGTCCATTTTTATAACAGTCTCTTCGTGGTTGTGTTGTTTTTCTCCCAAGAAATGCTACTTTAGAAATCACGTGGTCTTTCTCTAAAGCTATCCTCTCTGACACTGCTATTTGCAGAAATTTAACTGGCAGCCCACCCCAGGAAGACAAAATACAGTTTCATCCAAGTTTGGTTCCCCTCCTACACCCACACCTGAACCACATTTCTGCCAGAGTCTACATTCTGCTAAGTAGGAAACCAATCTTTTATAATACTTTAACATACGTGAATTTTATTTTATTTTTAATTAAAAAATTACATTTCTGATCCAAAAATGCTAGATGATATTTAAGCTAGAAAAATGATTCCAAATACCTCACCTTTACAGTTAATTCATATCAGATCTATCACAGTGATTTACTGTGCAGAGTGCAAAAGAAAGATGACATTGTATTCTAGTTAATGTCATCACTCCTAACATGAATTCTCAGATAATAGACTCTTTGATCATTTAAAACCTCATACTCCAGTATGTCCAGGTTTCCTTATTTCATTGATCTGGTTTACTTTCTGTTTCCATGAAGATCATATCCACTTTATACTTTTTCATCTTCATCAGTAACCTGTTTGCAAAGTTCTTGTCACTATTGTCAGTCTTCTTTGCATGACCCTTCCCCACCCCCTTAGCTAGTCTAGTTCTCCCTCAATAGACATATAATCCTTTATCTCATCTAAACTTGGGAAATTTTCTAGTTTACTGGTGCCTATTAAAGCTTTCATTTCCCTGATATAGCTTTTGAGAGTTCAGGATCTTCCTCATGAACTCCATAAGGATCTAAATTGTAGAATGTGATTTTAGTGAAAGCAAAACTAGCTTATTCAAGGATAATTTGCCCATGAAACAAAGTTTGAGTAACAGTCTCACGGGTTAAAATGAATTCAAAATTCATGTCTTCTCAGTTACTAAAAGGCCTTAAGTTTTCTTAAATTTTTCATCATTAAAACATAATCTTAATTTTTAAAATACAAGAATTTCAGTGTTTTTGTTTAAAAAAAACAGATTTTCTTGGGTGTAAGAAGTTCTAAATGTCGTTTTGATGACTAAAAAACAATGAATCAGAACTGTCTGGACTGAAATTCCAATAAAGTACACATGGCTTAAAATTTAAAGGATAATGGCCTTTAGAAAACATATATTCAGATTTTTTTATGTAAGATGTTTCCAAAAATAGTTTAAGCTGCTATATGGTATAATCTTCAGTTGAAACATTTTATCAAAGCAGTATTTGAGTAATGAATAATAGTATCCCATCTTGATATGCATATAATATAATCAAAAATACACAACCATTTGCACTGAGTCTATTTAATCATTAAATGAGGATTGTTCAATGTGTGCCCAAGTAAAGAGTTATTATGACAATGATTATACATAGATTAATCACCTTTCCATCTGAGCAAGTAAATTGTGGAAATGTCATTGACATTTTTGAAGAGAAAGGAATTGTGCTTACATTTCTAACAGATGTCATTAATTGGTAATCATCAATTTTATATTCTTATAGCTGTTCTCTTAAATATTCACCTAGTCAAATTCATATATATGAATATACAAATAGTATCTTCTTTAGAAATAGTAGGTGACTAAGAATCATTAACACATGACATTTAACACATATTTTATTCAATTCATTTTCTTAGTTTTCTAAGTGATATTCTTGACAGAAACCCATCAATATATTACTTCTACTTAGAATAATGCTGAAATGGTGAGGGCAACTTAGTATAGAAATAAAATAATTACTACCAAAATGCTCTTGGATTGTGATAGGACCACATAGAACTCTATAATGTACTTCAAAGCTAATCTTCATATGTTCATTGAGTGAACTGGTTTTCTTTAATGATTCACAGAAATATTTATGTTAAAAAGTGTTTTATACAATGATAAAGTCAGTTGTAAGTACTCCCCAATTATCCATTGCTTTCATTCATTGAACAAATATTTATTGAACTCTTCTTATGGGCAAGGCAATGTTATATACTGAGTTTGGCAGAAGGATCTGAAAAGATGAATGAGACTTAGACCTACCCTGAAAGAACTACTATTCTAGTTGTTTATAACTAAAGATTCTATGTGGAAATGAAAGATGGGGGGAAGAAATGGAGTAAGGACAGTCCTAGATTGTAATGTTTTGTGACCATGGGCAAGTTACAATGCTTATGTGTCTCAAACAACAGTCTCACTTTATCTACCAGGATTTAGACACTGTCGAAGTCTGCCTTAGTAGAAGGAATTCCCACATAGGGAGTTAGTTAAACCAATGAGTCAGTCAATCAGTCAGATACTAAATATTTATTAGACAGTGACTTTGTGCCAGTCACTGTACTGGCATTATACATATTTTCCTAGAATGTTCAACTTTCTTAGTTTCCTCCAAGACTTAGCTCAAATTTCATATATTCTTTAAATAGTTTTGAGATGTGAGCTGACCTAGCATCCTGACCCTTTGCAGGGCTTTTTGATAAATAAGATCTCCATTGTAACAGAAACTCACCTCCAGTAAAGCAATACTCTTCACTTCTTCTAAGATGGTCCATTTTATCTCCTTCTATGATAAAATATTAGGTTGCTTATATCTTCCAAATCAGGCTTCTCCTTAGTGCTCCTGACACTGGATATGGGTATTATTAGGTAATTTTCTCATATGAGAAGGGAAATAAAGCTACTCAAAAACTCAGAAACACTGTTTCTTCCTCACTTTAAGTTTTATCTATATCTTCTGTTTTTATATCATTTATAAATATATCTGCCTCCTCTTTCTTCAACCACATCTGGTTCAACCAAACCTGCCCATGTTAAACAAAGTAAGCAATATATTATATCCATAATCCTCCAAGGAAATGAAGGTGAATTTCTTCATCTCTTTTCCTGGACAAACTTGATTACACATTATTTAGACTCATAACACAATCTTTAGTTGCTTTGCTTACATTTTTACAGTCATACTAAGTATTATTTTTTGATTCTGCTTTTATTCCTTTAGTATCAGTTCTTATGTTTTCCTGTGTTTCTCTTTATTCCTCCAGTTTCATTATCTCTTAGATTGCAATATTTCTTCACTTTCATATGCCACAAATATTCAGCACATTAAGGGAAAATTACTTTATATTCCCTCCATTACATTACCCTACTTTAAATTCCTTACATTAAGGGAAATAACTGTTTCTAAGTTTGCGTCCCTCAAAAAGTGAGAGATTTATGTTATTTGGATGGTTTTCTTCTGAATTTGATAGAAAGATCCATTAGCAATTTTATAATTGTTTATAGTACTAGGCTTTATTCATGACCCTATCATAACCCTGTCATAAACTTGCACTACATATATATTTGGGTCCTTCATTGTCTTTGGCTACATATGGAGTGGACACATGGAAAATACAATTAATATATATATATATATATATATATATATATATATATATAGGCATGGATGATTTATATATATATATGTATGTATGTATGTATATAGATTGGAGTTAATCACTCCATTTAAAATAAGAAATCAAATACTTTATGCCTTTTTAACACAAGAACAACAAACAAGCACTAGGAACAGTTTTTGATCATAAATACAATAGGAAAAATATATGTCTTTGGTCAGTTAATTAAGACATTTAAGTCAAAGGAAAAGGTTACGACAGAAGATAATGTTTAGGAGAGAATAGTGTGTTTCTGATTTTGTTTGTAACATACCTAAGAACCAACAGTCACTGAATATAAATAAAAATGCTTTCCAGTAGGTTTCACTTGGCTGTATTGTTATCATCATAAGGTATTGAGATATTGGGTTAACGTTTTTTTCCCAACACAACCCTCTGGGAAGACTGGCTATTTAACATAGACTGGATACAAATCAAATCAACTTGCTGAAATGACCTATTCTTAAAGGAGTCTGCTTTTGGATGGAGCATCAGGCTCTATCATTCCAGTCAGGATATTCTGATATATAGAGAAATGTAGGAAACATCTTTACTTCAATAGCTTATAGTGTAATTGACTATAGACCTATAAACACAGACAACAGTACAAGATAGCTTAAGCACTGTTCACTGAGGAAGGAAAGAAAATGTTCTAAAGTTCATTAGATAAGGTCCACCAGAATCTGGACTGGGGTGAACCATTTGAATAGTGTGACACTCGAAGGAGGAATGATTGTCTCAAATGTTGATGGTAAAGGGAGTTTCTGGAAATACTGATGGGGAGTGCTGAATCTTCTTATGCCATCATTGTGATCCGTGATTTGAAATAAGAGTAAAACTGGAAACAGTGGACAGTATGCAGCCTTCAGGAGCAATTCAGTGTCATCAATGAGTTCCAAAAGATAGAAGCGATAAGAAAAGAAATGATTTAAGATCCAAACAAGTTTGTTAAATATGGAACGGGTATTCTAAAAGAAAGGGCAGGAATGGAGCAAGATTGAGAGGGGTCTGATGTTAAGGTTGAGAAGTATAAGGACAATGGGATAAACAAACAACTGGGATGGGAAGTTGTATTTAGCAGTTCAAAATTATTAGGGTAGGGAAATAGGAGGTTTGAGTATGCTACCGATGAGAGAATGAGTCCAATGGAGAGAGATTCTGCATTGAAAAGAAGGGATTAAATTATTTTGAATCACTCACCTTCTAGACAAATGATATTTTGTCCTGTGAGGGTCAGAGGAGAAATAGCTCATAACAAGCCTCCTGGGAAATTCTGGAAGGAACAAGAGGTGCAAGTGTTAGCTACATAAGCTAAAACAAATGTGTGTTTTGTGGGGCAGGTAAATGGCATTTGGTCCTAAGAAATGATCATCAAAATACTAGAGAAGTACTTTTGATGAATAAGGAGGCTAGGCTGAATATGGGTACTGGAAGAGTGCAGTGGTGAGACTAGGAGTCAAGAAGTGGTTAGTCAAGATTGGAGCAAGACCTGGCATCAATCTGGTATCTTTGGGTATCACAATGCCTTTGAACATTTGTTAGTATTATCTTCTAAACATTTTTAGTATTATGTTCTAAACATTTTTAGTATTATCTTGTAAAAATTAAACACTCAATGATCCTTTCATTGATATAACCACCTTTTAATTCTTTTTAATATCTATATTATTTAATATATATATATATATACATCTTTGATTATTATGCAGATGGTATACCATCTAGTATGTCCATTTCTCCCCTCTGGTTCTTCATCTATTGTTGTTTTACCTCTACTTTGCTTCTATACTGTTTTAGGTATTTGTTAAATTACCTTTAAGGATATTTCTTATAATTTCCCTTTCCTTTTGCCCTCCCAGATAATGGCTGCTACTTTTCTTTCCCCTCTATTCCATATTCTTTTTTGTACTCTTCTCTATTGGTTATTCTTAGGTTATTATTTCTTGACATTACATCATTTAGTGCATGCTCATTTTCTTTATGTAACTAGGACCCACTTATGCTTTGTGACCTTATTTTTCTAATGGTTTTAACTTTTCTCATGAAATTAATTCCTCACTTCTCTATGAGAGTATTGCCATCACCTTGCATATTTTGTCTATGCATTGTATTTTCCTAATTGTGACCTAAATCCATCTTTATAAGGTCTTTCATTTGTTCTGTAAAGTCACAATTTTCTGTAAGCAAAAATAATAAAAAACAGGTGGGCAGGGAAATATGTAACATACCAAGTATTGTACCTTGGAATGGGGAGAAAGTAACTATGTCATAAATAATTTGCTTAGTTAAAATAGACATAGAATTAATATTAGGTTGTTACAATAGAACAAAAATCTGCATCATTATTATTCAACCCTAAATAAATTTTGATACCATCTACCAGATTTTCATCATTAAATTTAGTGACCTAAGAGATTATCTGGTCCAGTGGTGCTTGACCTGAGGTCTACGAGGTTGTTTTTTTTTTTGATAGAGATATTCCATATAATTGGCTTTCTTTATGAAACTATGCTTTTTTTATTTTATTCATTTAAAAGCATACCATTGATTTCATTACTTTTTCAAAGTTGCTCAGGATAAAAAATACAAGAAATCTTGATATAGTCCATCCCCATGATATTATAGCTAAGGAAAGTGAGATCCAAGAGTGAAGTGGCTTGTTTAAGTTTAAGCTACTATATTTAACAGAGAAAGGAATAGACTTCTTATATGTCTCTTTCTAAACTGAAAAATTCACACCTCATAAATTTAGCTGACACATTTCTAGTATCAAGTGAAGTGTTTAAATAAAGAGCAGTTTTCCAAAATACACCTTGCTAGAGAACCTCATTTCTGTACTCTCTCAAATTGTTTCTTGTTTATACACTCCACTTTTCATGAGCTGGCTAACAGGAAGCTAAGAAAATAATAATACAGATGCCTGCATCAATAAATTGACTACTTTGCTTATTAGTCAATGTAATGTATAATTTTTTTCTTCTAACCATTTAAAGATACCTTGAATACAATATTATTTTTTATTAGAGAGAAATTAGCAAAGTCATCTTGTAATAATTTTTTAAATAAATGAAAGGAAAGTAACTAATATAGTAATTCTACACTGTTGACCATTCACTGAGAACAGTTGGGAGGGTGAGCAGTGGGGAAGGTTTTTTTTTTGTTGTTGAGATACAACCGAATTTCATAATGCCAGAATGACAAATTTCCTCATATTAAAAAAGACACTATTTGATAAGATCGGTATCTTTCACATATTACAGTCAAGGAATTTTATGCTTTTATATTGTTATCTAATGGGCCTATTCACAAATGGAGAGTACATGAACAAAAAAGATGAACATCAATTCATAACAATATATTGAGATAAACTGTCTAAAATTATGAAAACATTCAGATGCACATGGCCTTTTTTATTCCTGTTTATTCCATTCAAATATCAAATAGCTTCAAGTGGCTTTGATGACCTGCTTGTGAATTCATGAGAGTATTGGGTTTTTCTTCTTTTTTTTAATAATATGCTCACCTTTGGTACTTTGAAGTTATTCAGATTGCTTTTCTTTGTGATCTATAAAAGCACTGCTAAGACCCTCTTTCAGCTGCAAGACCTTTGGAAACAGCTTCTTATGTTGTCTATGCACTTTTTCCAAACTTGCTAAAAGTCTTTCTTCCTCAACTTCAGACAAAAAGTGACAAACATAACAACAAATATTCATTCTGGGGCATAACTAATAATTTTAGCATCTGTTTCACAATAGGTATGAGAATATGTTTCTAGTTATATTAACTATCATTTATTTCTGAAATTGCAGAACTGATATTTAAATGACAAAGGGGGGAAGCCTACAATACCATTATATTTTTCAGATTCATATGTAATATGATCAGAAGAAGAAATATTTGGGGTCATCAGTTGGAAACTCAGAAAGATATTATCTGTAGAATTAAATAAAGAATAGTTAACATCCTGGGCAATCCTTTCTAACAGATGAAAGAGGGGAAAATGAAAAAGAATGATGGATAGAAGAGAGGAGAGGAGAGGAGAGGAGAGGAGAGGAGAGGAGAGGAGAGGAGAGGAGAGGAGAGGAGAGGAGAGGAGAGGAGAGGAGAGGAGAGGAGAGGAGAGGAGAGGAGAGGAGAGGAGAGGAGAGGAGAGGCGGGGGAGAAAGGGAGAGAGAGAGAGAGAGAGACAGAGAGACAGAGAGAGAGAGAGACAGAGAGAGAGAGAGACAGAGAGAGAGAGAGAGAGCTAGAGAGAGGGAGAGAGATAAATATAGGTTTTTTGATTTGGGGGGGACAAATTTTCAATATTCCTAATTTTATTTTATTTTTTAAAGTTTTAATGAATAGTTCCCTCAGTGATGTTTGTAACTTTAAAATAACATCACAGTTTCTTCATAATGCTATTAAGATTTAAAGATGCTACACTTTGGCATATTTTTCAAATACTAATTGGTTCTTGTGGTTCTTGCAAGAAAAATGCATACGTTGGCTTCTTTCAGGGCATAGGTTTCAAGATCTCAAAGCTCTTTGGTGCAAATTTTAAGGTTTAAATATTCCCACCAAGGAACCTAGGCATTCTAGAAACTTCATCTTATATGTGAAAGAACATTTGAGGAGGTAGGAAATATTAGTAAATCAAACAAGGTGAAAGACAAGGTAGATTAACTTGTTGGTTAGTTTGCCTCAGCTCAAAAGTAAATATACTGTAGCTAAACGTACCCCATTTTTATCTGCCTGCTGCAGTAATGGCTGTGTTACTTCAGGGCTTCCACTTCAATAATTGATCAGGGTTTGTATAGCACCAGCTAAGAGCAAAAATAAGAGTGTTGCTTTGAACAAACTGCTGCAATGTTATAGCATTAGGCACAGAAACAAGATTCTGGAAATATAGATATATAAAAAACAGGAAAAAGATGGATACGTTGGAGTGGTAAATACTGCTGCAGGCTAGAAAGTAATGAGAATTTTTCCATAGAGAGTTTTGACCTGCTATTCAAAAATTATTTCTTGTCTTAATAAATCCTAAAAGTGTAATTTACTTGCAAAAGGGAAAGAACAAAGGCCCCCAAATTCTTTTGATAACAACACTTGTTAGGGTTGATAAGTTGGGTTTCAAATGTGTGAAGAAAAATGTGTGACAGTTTGTTTTAAGGTGACAACCTAAGTGTTCAGATACTTCCGTCTTAGACTGCTTTTAAAGCAGTAACTCTACTCATTGCTTTGTACTCGTGTGTTCATGATATAGACCATATATCTGTGCTAGGAACTGATTTTATTTTGAAGACTCATTTCTATCAATTTACAAATTGACAAAAGTACATCTGTATAATTTTACTCCTAAAGGAGTGGTCATGAAAACTGGATTCTTCTTTGTTGTTATACATAAGAAATACTAATACTCTTAAATCTTATTTTTTCTTGATATGGAGGCTGTTAAAGAAAATAGGCACTGTATTTTTCTTCCATGTATTATAATTTTATTAATTATGTATAATATATATTAACTGTTATATACATATACATAAACTGGTGTCCTCATACATATGTATGTATCTATGTAAGTATTATTTATTTATCATGTGTATATATGTATACGTATATGTGTATACATATATATTTATGTGTGTATATATCTATGTGTATATATATATATATATATATATATATATATATATATATATATGTTTTCCTTTCCCCCAGGATTTTAGTTCTTAAGTCTTAAAAAGGGAACAAACAAACAGAGATAGCTAGCTAGGAGGCACAATAGATAGAACACTGGCCCTGGAGTCAGGAGGACCTGAGTTCAAATCCAGCTCAAACACTTAATGCTTACTTGTCTGTGTGGCTTTGGGCAAGTCACTTAACCACATTGGCTTGCAAAAATCCAAAAAAAAAAGGGGGGGAGCAAGTACATAAGACCAATTGCTGCACATAGACATTGATGCAGATCATGAAAAATAAGATATAGATAAATCTAGGAATCTATAAAATCCAGAAATAATTTTGTATTTTTTTTATTTTTAGGAATGACTATAGCTGATGTTGGGCAAATTTCCTAGCATCACAAAAAATCCATATATTCCTCAAACATTCAACTGTTCATAGGGATCCTTGAACAAATTAATTAGATATCCTCCCCTCAAGTGCAAACTACATCTCCTCCATGCCTATCTAGTCAAGTTGACTCTCATTTATATCCTCCAATAAATTTGGCACAGCAATTGAAGTATCATATTAAGGGAATTTCTTCTCAGTCTCCTGAATTGGGGAAATTGAGAGATAAATTCTAAGCTTAATTAACATCTTTTTTTGACCCATAAATGGTCAGACATACAAACATACATACATACATATTATATATATATATATATATATTCATATATAATGCTTATAGATTTTCTGTAATGGTAAGATAGTAGAAATAATACAGTGAATAATTTTTATTGTGTTCTACTTGTCCAATAAATACATATTCTATCAGTGTTCTATTTTAGGCACTTAAGTGGTGTCTAAACATTTACCCTCCTGATATACATCCCTTTCTCTAGACCTAAAGATTTCATCCTAGCTCAGGTCCACATCACCTACTACTTGAACTATCACAACAGTCTTTTAATTGCTGCCTGGGCCTCAAGTCTCTTGCACACCAATACATTTTCCATTTAGATCAAAGAGATATTTTAAAATCATAAATCTGACCTTGTCAACTCTTTAGTCAATAAATTTTTTATTATTATATTTGGAATGAAATACAAAAATCTAGAATATTTTTATAGCCTGCCTCTTCCTATTTTTCCATTTTTCTTTCATTTTACTCCTTTATTTATTTTTCTAGACTTCTTATATTTTGCACCTTAAAATTCAGTTATGGGGAGGCTAGGTGGCATAAGGGGCAGCTAGGTGGCACAGTGGATAGAGAACCAACCCTGGAGTCAAGAGTACTGAGTTCAAATCCAACCTCAGACACATAATAATTACCTAGCTGTGGGGCCTTGGGCAAGCCACTTAACCCCATTGCCTTGCAAAAAAAAAAAGAACCATAAAAAAAAAAAAATCAGTTACACTTGTCTGTTGTTGTAAGTTAGCTCACAACAGGCCATGTCATACCTCTTGTCTTTGCACTAGCCACCCTACCCCACCCCACCATTCCTAGAATACTCACTCAACCCTCTTATCTGCCTTTCCCTGCTGAGCTTAAAACTCAATTGATGCAGGAAGTTTTTCCCACTTCCCCCAACTGCAACTGCCTTCTCTCTCAAATTACTTTGCATGTACTCTGTAGATGTCTTTTATTTACTTAGTTATTTGTCTGTTGTTCCTTTCATTAGAATGTGGGCTCCTTGAGTCTAGGGATCTTATTTTTGTCTTTGTTTTCCCAGGGTGTAACAAAGTGTCTGGCATTATAATAAGAGCTTAATAAATACTTGTTGACTTGTCTCAGTGAAAGAAAAAATTAGATATTCAGATTTTTCATGCAAAAACAGGCTTATAATTTGATTTTATGTCAATTTCAGGATAAATTTGATTTTAATCAGAATTACCTAAATTATTATCTTAGAGAGCTACTTTATACTTGCTATTGTCACCTAGAAAATAATTATTGAATAGAACATTGGATTATTCAAATTATCACAGCATTGCTGATAAGCTGCCAGATATTGTCCCTTTCTTCTTAAGCCTTCACCTTTTTTTTCACATAGATATCATATTTGCGTTATATTTCCCAGAAAAAGCAAGAAATGATTATTGTTATTGAGATCTTTAAGAGAAAAGACCAAATTAACAGAATAAAGATAAATACAAATAAGGCACAATCCATGTCCTCAAGGACAACATTCTACTGAGGAAATAATTAGACTGGAAAGATTCTGGTCTCACTATAGAAATAAGAAAGTTTAGAGAAGAGATCAAGTTTAGGGACGATAATGAATTCCTTTATTGATAATTTGAGTTTGAGGGTCCAGCAGGAAATTTGTGACATTAGTCTAGAGTTTAGTAAGTAGATTGTGGGCATGAATGTTGTCGCAGATTTGTTTCTTGGGTTCTGTTCTGCCCCAGCGAAGAATCTTGACTCAGACTCAGGAACGCAGGTTTTGGAAAGAAAAATAGAGATTTACTAAAGGAAGTTACAATATATTAAGAAAAGCTAAAGTTACAGCATATTAAGAAAAGTTAAAGAGTTTAGAGAGGACCACATGGATTGCTGATTAAATTGGCCAGGTCAGCTGGTCAGGGTTCAGCAGGAGGAGGGAAGGCAAAAAGGATCCAGCCCCTCTCTGGGATCTCCTTAAATTCTCATCCAGAGTCCATGGGAGGGGGTGGTGACCTAGGAATGACCCAAGTCCCTCTGGAGATTTTGCTTTTTTGAGGAGGGGTCTTCCAGGGCCTGTGCTGCCCGACCAAAAAGCAAATCAAATTTTAAATCAGGCCCTCAGTTGTTGAAGGAAGAAGAAAGATTCCCTATACAATGCAAACAAAAGCTTTACAAAGTTTGTCTGCAACTGATCTCATCACTCCCATGTCCAGGTTTTTCTGCATCATGAAGTTTCAGGTCATCTTTACTGAGATTCATATGTGTGTGTGTGTGTGTGTGTGTGTGTGTGTGTGTGTCAGTTGATGACAACACTGAGAGAGTGAATGGAAAGAAGAGAAGAGGATCTAGGATATATTCTTCATTATATCCACATGCTTGATGACAGATAAAAAATGATCTAGAAAAACATTCTGAGAAGGTGCAATTAGGTAGGAAAACCAAGAAAGAGTATAGTGTCATTTAAGTTAAAAGAGGAGAGAATATATTGTGTCAAAAAACTGCAGAAAGATGAAGTAGAATGAGAACTGTGAAAAGACCATTGAATTACAAATTAAATGATTAGTAGTAAAGTTAGAGATAGCAGCATTTCAATTGAGTAGTGGGATAAGGAAGTCATATTGCAAGGTTTGGGGAAAGAGTAGGAGTTAAAGGAATGGAAACAAGAATAGAAAAGCTGTTTTAAATGATTTGCCTGAGGAAGGAGAGATATATGGAGAAATAAATTTTAAGGATATTGCATAATTCACCATTTTTTTTAGGCAGCAGGAAAGTAGCCAGTAGATTAAGATGTGAATTACTGAAGGGAGTTTCCTCTCAGTATTTCCCTAGATCAATGAAGCCTGGACTCATGCTTAAAAGGGGGGGGGCAAGAGAATCAAGAAGCATTTCCTAATAATAAGAGTTTTTTAAACAGTAATGAGCTGTCTTTGTAAGATGGTAATTCTTCAAGTGGAATCTAGATGAGCAATTATTGTAGAGAGAGCCTAAAGTCACCATGACTGAACAAGGCCTGGAGTTAAGACTCATCTCAGGGTGACTTAAGTGGCTTGTTCCAAGTCACTAGACTTGTTTTACTATTTTAGAAATATATTCATTATTTACCAAAGTTTTATGATGATTAAATAGAATAATAATATAATATAATAATAATAATATAATAATAATGCAAAATATATTGTAAACTCTAAAATATAATACAAAAATTTTTACAATCATTTTCCTGATTTCCCTCTGTTTTTTTGTTTGTTTGGGGGGGCTGGATCCAGACTTTACTGGTCTAGGTAATACTCTTTATAGAAATTCCCTCCAATAATAAAGATAGACATCTCAGCTATAATTTATCATCTTGAATTGTCTCAGTCACTGAAAAGATACATGACTGATCCATGGTCACAACACCAATATGTTCCATAGGCAAAATATAAAACCCAGACATTCCTGATTCCAAGGGCAACCCTCTATCCATCCATGCCATCTCTTCTTTTCTGATATCAAACACCAATGCTCCTGCTTGTAACTTTTATCCATTGGTTAAGTTCTTCCTCCTGGAATCAGACATAATACTGACTCCTGACTCCCAGTGGCAAACCTTCAACATTTAAAGATTGTCAATTATAACATGCTTAAACTTCCCCATTTATCATTTGGAACTCCTGTGACTTAACTTTTCACAATCTTGATATTTAATGTGATCATGGGTTTTTTTTTTTTCTGACTGTACTACCTGTATCTTTTTTTATAAATAAAGTTAAGTAATGAATATTCCTCTTACCTCTTCATTTTAGTGACAGCATCATAAATCGAGATTGGGAGTCATGTTTAATTCATCCCTGATTTATTAGCAATGTGACACTGAGAAAACCACTTAACCTCTGTGATCCTCAAGCACTTTTTTAGGATTACTCTACTAAGCTACTGTGATCTGAAATGGTAGATGTTCCCACACCAGAGGTCCCCGCTCTTAGGAAATTATATTCTGTACTTGCTTAATACTACCACTATCCAGTCCCATTTTGTTATTTAAATTACCCATAATCCAATGAACTCTTACAGGGGATCCCTTAAAATGTTAGATTCAAGGCTACAGTTTTGACAAATAGAGTATCTTCCTATCAAATGACTCTCTGAAGTACCCTAATGAGTGCATATGAAACTTAGCCAGATATCTTGCCATTTAATTTTAAATTCCTATAGTTTGGGTTTTAATTTGGTAAGATATCCTTGTGTGGAATTGATATAAACTAATCTGATTATTGTAAGAATAACTGGATAATTTGTATAGCTATATATATGCAACTTTTTTTGGTATCACCTAAAAATAAGACATGGTCCTTCATTCATATTCCAAAGTTTTGTCCTGGGTCTCATTATCTTCTATTTTATATTCCATTAGTGATTTCATCAGTTCCCATAAGTTCATTTATCCTCTTTATACATATGACTCTCAAATATCTATTTCTAGCACTCATCTCTCCCTGAACTCTAGTTCTCCATCATCTACTGCCCTCTGGACATTTTCATTTGGATGTCCCACAGATATCTCAGTCATCATATGTCCAAAACGTAGTTTTAATATCTTTCCTCCTAAAGCCAAACCTACAGCTTATTTGAAAATTTCTATTGAAGATAATTGTATTCACCTGGGTTTACAATCTAGGCATTGATCCTAGACTCTTTACTTATAGATTTTGCAAATATTTAAATGATTCCATGTTTTCTCCTTCAATATGTTTCATGAGGACAGAAAATATTCCATTTTATGTGGTATGCTCAAGACTGCATTTTCCATGCCAATCCCAGCATCTGTCATATTTAAGGTATTTAATGAAGACCACAGAATTTTAGTCAAATGCCTCAGTTCTTGCCTACCTCTTACTTTATTTATTAATTGATATTTTATTTTTCCAATTACATGTTATGAAAGTTCTTCAACATCCATTCATTTATATATATATATATATATATATATATATACATAAAATTTACAAAATTTCTTTCTGCCCTCCCCCTCCCCCTTCCCCTCAGTGGTTAACAGTTTAATATTGTGCATCTACTTTTGTATTAAATATGTTTACAGATTAGTCATTTTTAGATATGAGGAATTAGGATTGAGGGAAAGAAATGCATGAGATATTTTTTTAAGTAGTGTATATCAGATTCTGAAGGAGTTTGGTTTTTGCTTTTTGCTTTGTTTTGCTTTGTTTTTCTTTCTCTGGATGGAGAATGTACTGTCCATAGCTGGTCTAATAGGGTTGTCCTACCTCTCTAACCTGCTGAGAGGAGCTATATCCATTAGAGTTGATAATCTCACAATATTATTGCTAATGTGTACATTGTTCTCTTATTTCTTAATTTCAATATAGGGTTGAATAGCTTATTTTAGGGTTTCCTTTCCTTTCTCACCTCCTGGACTCATATCTTTTTTTTTTCTTTTAGTAATAAACAAACTGAACTTCAGAATGTTTAAGATATATTACTACAATGTACAAAAAGTATTGTATAGATCACATTTTAGTGCTTTAAGATAAATAAATAAACTTTTTTAGCTTTTTTCCTCATGACAACTCTTTGATTAAAATATTATTATGTCCACTTTACAGTGGCAAAACTAAATCTCAAAGAAGACAAACAACTTGCCTCAGATAGCATTCTCTCCACTGCTATTGAGAGAGATTTAAGATATTGATAATAACAGAAACTCATTTTGGAGATGATCTGCCTTCTTCATTCAACTACATACTTTGGAGTTTGAATTAACAAAAGTGAAATAGGGAAAAAGGAAAATACTCAATATTAAGAATTTAACAAGATTGACAAACTAAATTTACAAGTTTGGGGCCTTTTAAAATAATTTGACATTTGAGACGTTTTTATAAGATTTTCCCCCTTTTATCAAATAGCAAAATGAAAATGTGGCGTATTTGAAGGCTTAATAAGTAAATTATTTCACATACCCTAAATTACTAAAATTAGATCAGAAAAATGTAAATTAAGTACCTCACACCTTTCAGATTGACTAACAAGACGAGAAAAGGAAAATGACAAATGTTGGAGGTGGTGTGGAAAAATGGTTGCACTAATGCAGTAGTGTAGTAGTACTAGTTCAACTGTTTTGGAAAAGAATTTGGAACTATGGCCAAAGGTCTATAAAACTGTGTAAACTCTTTAATCTAGTATATACTACTGGTAAATGTATGTTCTAAAGACATTATAGAAGAAGGAAAAAAGACTGATATAGGGGCTGCTAGGTGGCGCAGTAGATAAAGTGCTGGCCCTAGAGTCAGGAGTACCTGAGTTCAAATCCGGTCTCAGACATTTAATAATTACCTAGCTGTGTGGCCTTGGGCAAGCCACTTAACCCCATTTGCCTTGCAAAAAAAGACTGATATGTACAAATATATTTATATAGTATTCTTTCTGTGGTGGCAAACACTGAGGGATGCCTATCCATTTTGATTGAATACATTGTACTATATAATTGTGATGGAATACTGTTGTACTTTAAGAAATGAGAAAGGGAATGGTTCCAGAAAAACCTATGAAGATTCACATGAACTATTATGAAGTGAAGTGAGCAGAACCAAGAAAACATTCTTCTCAATAATAATAATATTACAATGATAATCAACTACTCTAATAATAAAAATGCTATCCACCTCCAGAAAGAGAAATGATTAACTCTGAATACATATTGAAGTATATTTTTCTCTATAATTTTCTTGCTTTTTTGCAAGATGGATAATAGAGAAATATGTTTGTAAGACTTCATATTTATAATGGATATTATATTGCTTGTCCTCTCAATAAATTGAATGTAGTTACAGAATTTGGGCTGCACAACTTTTAGAATAAACCTTTTAGTTTACTGAGAATTTGTTTTTCATTTGCATTAGTAAAGATTTTGTATAAGTTGCTCCTTCAGTTGAATTTCCATTCTTAATTCTCTAACTTTGTTATAATAACTCAGGAACTTCTTTATATTTATGCTCATTTAATAGATAAGGTAATAGGAAAGCCCCATGTCTCTCAAAATTCATTGGCAAAGACAGTCAAAAGTAAGTCTTGATCCATTCTGGTTAGACACTGTCTTGTTATGGTACAGTTGTTTCAATTCTATTTGACTCTTTATGACCTCATTTGACATTTTCTAGGCAAAGATACTAGAATGTTTTGCCATTTTCTTCTCCAGCTCATTTTGCAGATGAAGAAACTGAGATAAACTACCTTGGGGTCACATAACTAGTAATTGTCTGAAACTGGTTTTGAATTCAGAAAGATAAGTCTACCTGACTGAAATAAGCAATGCCTCCAGCAGCCTCAGTCTCTTTCCACTCTCCCTTGGTATCACTCAAGAGTCCTTATTCAACCCCCAGGCTCATCTTTTCTTCTTTATAGAATGGGGCAGTAGAAATATCATTGAATTTGAAGTGTGAAGACCTTGATCTAAATCTTGGCCATGCAATTCACTAACTGTATGCACGTGGATAACAACAACAGCTAGCATGCATTTAAATAGTACTTTAAGAATTTGAATTATGATTTACAAATATAACCTGATTTTATCCTCACAAAAATAAAAGGAATGTAGGTGTTATTATTATCTCTATTTTATAAATGAGGAAACTGAGTCAATTTGGGTGCCTTGCCAGTGGTCACAGAACTAACTTAGCATCTAAAGCAGGAGTCAAACTCAGATCTTCCTAACTCTAGATCTAATACTCTATTTACTGTACCAATTAGCTGCCTGGTAAGTATCAACCTCTCTGGTGATCTTGTTGCAATGAGTAAAATGAATTATTTGAACTAGATGGCCTCTAAAGACTCTTGCAATATTAAATTCCATGCTTATGGCAATCATTCCATTAAATACTTATGCATTTGATAGGCTATCTTGTTTGCATAAGTTCTCTTTTATCTGCAAATCTAATTTCTCTTTTATCATGTAGCATATTTATCACAACCTCTTTAATTTATTGTCACTTTTACTTACTTTTCTGATAAAAAGAATCAGTACCTATCAGAGTCGTGGCATATTAAACTCATAAATGACCTTAATGATCTATTTCAACAATGTAATTTTACAGAGGAGGAAACTGAGGCCAGTAGTGATAAAGTGACTTTTTTTCCCACCCTTGGCTAACAATGCAAGATTCTGGTATATACCTTGTATATTCTCCTTCTTCTAATTGATACTAGTTTATGAGTTGTTCATGACTTACCAATTCTGTCAATTCCCAAAAGTTATCAGATTGGAGATCTGGTCTTGAGAAAAAAAGTAAAACTGGAGTCTTACTTGCTCTCTTTGTACTTAATTTTATTTAACAAACATTAAATGCAATTTGCTACATGCAAGGAACTAGGGAAACACAGATAAAATAGACACTGTGTTTGCCTCTGAAGAGTATAATCTCAAAGGATGGATTAAATTTTCATTAACCAAAGAATCAATAAGTATTTATTATGTACTTATCATTGACCTAGACTCTGAGAATGCAAAGATAAAAATGAAAGAGCATCGGTTACCCTCCAGGAACTTCTGTTGTTTTGAAGGGATATATATATGTGCAAATATCAACAAATACAAAATACATGCAAAGCAAATATACAGTCTATGTGAAGGTTAAAAAGGAGTTGTAAAGAAGTGGTGGTTGTGTGAGTATAGAAAAGTAGATGAAAACAGGGGATTGTTATGGAGGTAGTAACAACAAGACTTGTTAACTAGGTAGGAGAAAAAGAGTCAAGAATTGAGAGTAATTCCAAGGTTGCAAAATCAGGTGACTAAAAGACTATTGTGCTTGAGAAAAAAATAGGAAATTAATAACAAAGATAGATGAATAATTCTGCTTTGGAGGCTAGAGGATGAAGTGACATGAAGAATTAGAGTCTATTATTAGAACCCAGGCAAAAGTTGATATGAGTCTGAAGCATGGTTTTTGGTACTCTGATAAGTGGAGAACCTTTAACTGTGAGAAGTTCAAGACATGGATCTAAAGTGTTAAGAGAAATTTAAGAAAACAAATGATACCTATAAGGGGAAATTATCAAAGAGAGTTTCACAAAGGTTGTGTTTTGATTCATTGTCAAAACCATGACACAAAGGAGGTGATATCATGACATGCACATGAATTGAATTTGATTGAGGAGGTACTAAATCTTCTCTTCTGGAGCCAACTGGGTCCAGTGGCCAGATATGAATTAAGATGACTGGAGATTGCCCCAGATAGGAGACAATCAGGGTTACATGACTTGCCCAAGGTCACACAACTCACAAGTTTCTGAGATCATTTGAACTCAGGTCCTCCTGATTACCCATGGTTCCATTTCTCTGACCCTATATTTTTGAAATATCTTGAAAGAAGGAAGTAGTTTCAGCAATTGTTGTTGGGACATAGGGGATAGTAGCCTATTTTTCTAAAGTCTTAAGGAAAGCTTGAAGATGGGTCAGGGAAGGAGTTAAAAAGGTTTATGAGTGAACCATTTTGACAAAAAAAACTATATATGAATATAAAAGGAAAATATGTTTCAGCCATATCATGATATGACTTGCAGAATGAGTTTTAGGCTTTATTTTTTAGGCAAAAGGGAAGGACAAAGAAAGATTTTGAAAGAAATGACAAAAATGATGCAATAGTGTCCATCATTTGGTGAATGGTTAAACAAGTTGTAGTACATGAATACTATGGAAATATTATTGTTCTTTATGAAGCAATAAATGTAGAGAAGCATGGAATGACTTAAAGGATCTGATGCTGAATGAAGGAAACAGAACCAAGAGACAATGTATATATTAACAACAACGTTGTGAGATGAACAACCTTGATGGAAGCAGCTCCTCCTAGCAGTTCAAAGAGCTAGGAAAGCTGTATTAGACCAGCTAAGGACAACATTATCCCCATCCAGAGGAAGAAAAACAAAACCAAACAAAGCAAAAACAAACAAAAACAAAAGTAAAAATATCATCAGAATCTGATAAACAGGGGTGGCTAGGTGGCACAGTGGAAAAAGCACCGGCCTTGGAGCCTTGGAGTCAGGAGCACCTGGGTTCAAATCCTGTCTCAGACACTTAATAATTAGCTAGCTGTGTGGTTTTGGGCAAGCCACTTAACCCCATTTGCCTTACAAAAATCTAAAAAAAAAAAAAAGAATCTGATAAACATTTTCTAAAAATTATCTCTCCCATATCTCTTTCCCTTAATCCTAATTCCTCATACCAAAAATTACTAATTTTTAAACATGTTTAACAGAAATATGTATATACAATGCTAACCTGACTGCTGCTGAGGGGAGTGGGCTGGGAAGGGGGAGTAGAAGGAAATTTTGTAACTTAAAAACATATATGTGTATGTGAATGAAAAAATAAAAATAAATGTAAAATGATGGCACTTAAGGAAAATAGTTCCTTACAGTATAATCTATGAAGTCACAGAGTAGATGGACCACTAAGGAGATGAGGGTTAAGAGAGAAGAGAACCAGAAAAAAATTTTACAGAGGTATTAAAAAGAATAATTTTGCCAATTGTAATTTCTGGATTTTTGAGATAAACACATTTTTTCTTAATTTTTGGACTCAGAAAATTGCATAGATGATTTTATATTGAAATGCATCTTAAAATATATAGATTTCCTTTATATTTGGTCTGTCTAGAGTCTCATGACTTGTGTAAGTATGATGATAATATTGGATATTACTCTGGATTTATGTTTCCGCCTGCCATGAAAGTCATTGTGAGCTATACATTCATCTAAGGGCAGAATTTTATCTATTGTATATAATGGCATCACAGACAATTGTGATGATTTGAAAATGTGGGAAAATTGCAAGCTACACCCCCAGTAACAACAGACGATTTCTAGGCTTTTCATGGAAATCATGGGTATTGCTAGTGTTTTGAAGAAGAAATGAGCTAGTAAGGGAAGTTTGTATGTCTAGTAATGCAGGAGAGGACAATCATTTAAAAAGGAAATAACTTCCATTTAGCAGTATAAAATGAGGAAAATGAAATATCTTGAGAAGTAAAAATTGTTTATTTTCAGTGCTATTAATAATCTTCTAATAAAGGGCTTTTTAGTATGAATACTCTGTAATCTTATTCTACATAGATTAAAAAAAACCAATTGCCCCCCTTAGAGTCTGTACTTCCAGAGACACAGCAATTTTTCTGTGATGTTGAAATGAGATTGAATGGAATATGTCCCTTGAGCACACTTTTATAAACCTTTTGAGTTTAAGGATTATAATTGCTTTCTGTTTTCCATAGAATCTTCCATAATTTACTCCCAGAATAAACTCTTATTCAATATATTTGTTTGAAACAATTTCACAAAATTCCTTTAAGTTTCAACTTCTGGTGAATCTTCAAGCTTTTCCATACATGTTGAGAGGCAAAGGAGATAACTAACTGCCGGTGAGTTCTTCAAAGAGAAATTTAAATCCAGATTTTCAAGAGAATGAAGAAAGAAAATTTTACCTATGCTTCTTTTTCTTGCAGGAACTATGCAAATTAACACAGACATTTCCATCCCTGTTATTTGTCTCTTTCCTCTGAATATCTTTAACTATCTTAAACAGAAGTTTCCTACTTTAAGAAAAAAAAAATCACAACAACTTTTTGACTTTTCCAGTCTGCCAAAACTGATTTTATACAAATGAAGTTTGGCTATGTACTTCTTTATTCATTATGAAAGTAGTTAATGCAAATTTAAATATCAGTCCTCTCTACCACACACACACACACATACACACACACACACACACACACACACACACACACAAACAAAATTATATTTAAAAAAAACAGATTGCTAGGCAGGTTTTGAGTAGTCTCTAATGTGTACAATATTGAGGATGATTACTCATTCAGAGTTCCCGTTCAACTACACACCTCTCACTCTGTCATTTATCCCAGTACTATGGGAATTGTGTATTAAGTGAAGAGTTATTTTCACAGATGTTTTCTTTGAAATCAGTTAGGTTATTTAACAATGGCTATGAAAGTGGCAAGAATATTAGGTATTGGTCTTTCAAAGTTTGATATGGCCAGGAAACCCTCTCAAGGAAAGATGCTTAGTAGAAAGAGTCTACCAAAACTTCCATGATCCTAAATCAGAATTTGAATTTCTTCTGTCTAGTGTGTTTGAGGTTTTAATATAAGTGAGGTATATCTTCTTTTACTGATGCATAAGGCATTTCAGAGATGATTGAATCATGATATGGAAAACCTGTGCTTAGAACTCAGAATGACTCAACTCTACCTGCTTAATGTGAGTTGATTCATTTGATTTCTTAGAACTTCTATTTTCTCACCTGGGAAATAATGGATGAATCAAGTAATTTCTTCAGTCTCTTCCAACTCTAAATATATGACATTATGTTTCAACATGTTTTAAATCATAAATGCAGAAGGTATGTTTACTAGTGCAGGTAACTTTAGTTTTCATAATTAAACATAGATCTGACTTTTGGTAATTTTATTATCAGGCATTGATGAAAGTGAATATATCTTGGGCTCCTACTCTGTACTACAGAGTACTGTGTAAATAGTGTAGAAGGCAAAAAAGAACTTTCAGTTGTAGTTCTTTCCCTCATATAGCTTATATTTTAGTAAATGGATAAAGAACGCAAAGAAATAAAATAGAAAATGATGAGAGCTTTGCAAAAATACAAACAAGGTGTCGGGAGTAGAGATTTTTTTTTATAAATGGAGACTGGAGAATCAGAGAAAGCTTCAAAGGGGATAGTAGTCATTGAGTTGAGTTGAGTCTTGAAAGATCAATAGAATTTAAAAGGTAATGATGGGGGAAAGGAACAAGAGCATGCTAATCACAAATGATGTGGGGGGGGGGGAGTTAGATTTAAGTTTCCCAAACTTCAACTATTAGTTAGTTACCTCTCTAAGATTTCCCAAGGAAGAGTTGAACATTCTCTGACAACCTATGTGTGTTAATGATGTTCTTCTAAAGAAATCTTTTAGGGAATTAGCTCAATGAGGACATTCCTTTCTTGGGGCATCAGTAGCTACTTTCCTGATGGAATAAGATACCTATAGGCTCATCACATTCCAGTGTTGTAGAAAACCTTTGAACCAGAAGTCAGAATATCTAAGTACAAATTTTAGCTCTCCATTTACTATTTGTGTTGCCTTGTGTAAGTTCTCTAAACCTCAGTTTCTTCATCTGTAAAATGAGGGGTTTAGACTAGATGATCTCTAAGGTCCATTATGGATCTTACCCTATGATCAATTCTTAGTACTGTCCCTGAGTTTAAGGATTTCTAAATTTAAGTATAATTTAAAACTTACTAATTTCTAAACCACGATTTAACATAATTACATGTAATGATTATATTTTTAAATTGATGAGCCAGCTACATTCTCTGTGTTTGCATGGGATGTGTATGCAGGGGATGGGTGGGAAGACACAAGAATTTACTAAACATATGCCATATACTCAGTTGTCTTTGAGCAAAATACTTAACAATTACCCCCCCCATTTAATCTTTGATACACCCTGGAAGGTAGGTGCTAGTATTAACCTCATTTTATAGATGGGGAAACTGGGCCTTAATTGTTTTTCTCAGGGTAACATAGCCAATAAAAGTCTGAGAATAGGGTTGAACTCAGATCTTCCTGATTCCAGGGACAGTGTTCTATCCCAGGAACCACATTGCTGCCTCTAAATTTGCTAAATCATTTTATAAAAGAGTCAATTGAAGACCAGGGAAGAAGTGTCTCACCTTAAGTTCCATAGGTAGGAAGTAGAATAGGTAATGCTCTTTGTACTGGAAGATCCTGGCTCTCAGTAATTATTTTTAGTCCCTGGAATATTTCTCCACCCACATAGGTCTTTTGGAAGATGAGGTCTTGATGAGTGATTTTTATCAGTCTAGGGAGCTCCTGGTGCAATAACTCCCTCAATTCATATAGACTAAGCAACACTCTGAGGGGTTGTGTGACTTGCTTTTAGTCTTATGGTTGGTTATGTGGCTGGAATCCAAGTCTCAACCTTGACTAGCATTTTTCTTTGGATTTTTGTTGGGGTTTTTCCCACTAATTTATATTATGGATTTAGATAATATGAGAGCAAAGGAGTGCCTAAGCCAATGGTAATTCAAGTTGTTTCCAAAAAGTTCTGTTAATGCCCTTCAAACACCAACTCGACTCTTGTTTTAGCTGTATGCCTCTTTTTAAGTGAACATGCTCTGTTTTGCCAAAGTTTGTTGTGGGCTACTCTAGTTGACTACAATGGTTTTTATATAAAATTTTCTGTAATAGTCCATGCTATTTTTCTACCTGAATTCTACCTAAAATCTTTAAAATGATCTTTTAAGTACAAATATTACCATATAACTTTGTCTCATATACTACCATTTCAATTTAAAAATGTTTTTTCAGCAATATTATGGGGTATATATATGATTTTATATATTTTATATATATATATGATTTTTCTCATCACATTCTTCAACCCCCTCCCCATACACACACACACACACACACACACACACACACACACAAATATAGTCTCTGGTAGGATGCAACTCAATGAAAGCATTCATTTTATAATATATTATCATTAACAGTATGTATTTTACAATAAAGGGACAAACTATGTGTGTGTGTGTGTGTGTGTGTGTGTGTGTGTGTATGGGGAGGGGGTTGAAGAATGTGATGAGAAAAATTAAACTGTACATATGTGTGATGTGGCTTTTGAGTTTCATATCACAGTTTTATCACCATATCATCATGTGTTGCTGCTAGGGAAAGCAACAAACAGTGGCTTCTGCCATTTAATTGAACAAGGATCTCTGAAAATTGCACCTGTTCATTATGTGAGAAATCCTTCTGTGGGCAGAAAGAAGGAATTCACTTTTATCCCAGAATAGTTGCCTAATCCTTATAACTTGGGCATTATGTTTTTTGAGCCATGATTGTGCAATCTGCTACCCATTTCAGCCCAAAAAATGTTATTGAAATGAAGCAGTCTAACTTTAAGCAAACTGCATATTTTTAATGGATAGGGTTGTAAAGTTCACTGCCATGATGGAGTCATGCCCTGTAAAATCCATCTCTTAAAACATATATCTAAAGGTGGCTAGGAGAAAGGGCATCATTGGACACTTTCAAGCTCACTGCTGCTTTAAAATAAGGGGCTCTGAAATTGCCCAAATGGTCTAACTGTTTTTGAATCGCCAGCAAGGCACGGTGTTTCCCATTTAACAAACACCACGGATACTTTATTGTCTGTGAGGCTTCCATGCACTGCAGTAAATTTGAATTGGATATTTTCTGTCCAAATTGACAATGATGATTAAGCCAAAAAAATAAGTGTGTTCTCCTTTAAATTTTAGCTGTGGCATCATGTCACAAACCCAACATTATGCTATGCAGTAGCAAGTCAGTCATCATAGACCAAAATTTTGATGGATATACAGCAAATCAAAAAGAGGATAGTTTTTGAAGTCAGCAAGATCTGTCTGAAGAGAGAGGCTTCAGCATTTATCCCCCTTTGCAAAATACACACACACACACACACACACACACACACACACACACTTATCTATACATGCAGTAAATACACACACACATATATATTCATATTACTTTGTCAGTTTGTTTCCATTTGAGGAGTGCTTGAAATTGATATTCATTTTTTTCTATAACACTTAAATTGTACAATTTAAGAAAACTGAGTGAAAAAGATAAATTAAATGGGTAGAAATATTTTCCAATCAAAGACCAACTGACATATATAAAAATGATGTGTGTTTCTTACACAGTCCACAGGGAACATTCTGCAGGCTGGCTATGATCTCTACAATTTGCCTGAGGGCAAACTAGACTTTGGGATATTCTATTATCCCTTTGGTCTGTTTATCATGGAAACTGTTCTACAAATCGAGAGTTCTTTTTGGACTCTTTCTATTTGGTGGGACTGGTGAGAATTCACTTATCTCAAGTCTTCACCTTCGGGGAAGTGCTGCAGAAAGGTTCAGTGACCAGTAATCAATTATTATTGAGAAGCAATCAATTGCTAATTTCCATAATTATGCACATCTAAACACTATGAACAAGGAAGAGAAACAAAGCTGCACTCCAAGCATTGCCTTGTTAGCAGTATTTTGTTAACACAGGCTCTAAAAAAAGCTGCCGCAGCTGGTCCCACAAATGTGTTTCCACCATTCAGGCCATCAACGTGATTCGTCGCTAAATGTATAGAATCAGCTTCTTGCTAAAAACTACAATTACAGGTGATATACAGATTGAAATCACAGGGCTGGTTTGTCGAAGAAAATTGTCCTAATGATGGGTTTTCGGATGGGGAATGCAGCTCTTTTCTTTCTCTGTGATGGGTAGTGAAGGCAGCTGCACCTGCCTCTATGCTGTATTCTGCCGCACTTAATGATATCTGATGATATCATTAGGCAAAGTGTTCATAAACAGATGTTGAGCCTGTGCCTAAATGCTGTCAGATGAGCGGTTGCTGGCCTGAAACAGTATTATTTATATAGAACATTTACGTTTGTTATGTTAATAACCCCACTATTAGCTCTCTGGATGTTGCGATAGGAATGTAAATGTAGTTAATATGAATAACAACCTCTTTACTCTTTGTGCTGCAGTTGAGTATAACTTTTAGGCATTTAGAGAGAAACAAAGATTCCCCCCACCAAGTCCTTTTGACTTCGTGATTTTTTTTTTTGGCATCGTCGGAAATTTTGATCAGCAGATAAATAGCAAGAAATCTGTAGGACAGATGTTAAAGGCTGGAATTTGTTTCTCTTAACACTTGGTGTTTTCAAGAAATGCAAGTATTTATGTGTTTGCTTATATCCCCTGAACCCAGCACATTAAACTAATATGTCCAAGTCATCTGTTTCAAGGGGGAAAAAAGTGCAGGATAGCTTGAAGAATTCAGATCAGTTTGTTCAGGGTCAATCAATCAACCAATTCATTAACAAAAATTAAAATTCACATGTTCCAAGCACTAAACTAAATACTGACAATGACAAAATAAAAATGAAACAATCCCTGCCCTCAAAGAGCTTACATTCTATTGAGCAAGATAGATGAATGACTGTGTAAGGAGTGTGCCTAAATCATATACAAATTTTATACACAAATAATAAATTTCTTCTGGAATAGCTTCAATTTTCAGATAAGAAATCTGAACATTGCAGGATATCCTTCTAAATTGTTACTTCCCTATTTTGGTTGATAGAAAAGGTACTGCCTTCATACTCTGTACCACTTACAAGGGCTTTGGGTTTTGGTTTTTAGCCAATGTTGAATTTTATGCCTCATAGTTAATTCATATGGAGCAAGTTATGTAAATTCTGACAGTCATCAAAATGTACATTATTTCTTGAAATACTGCTCTGCTGCAATAGTCATATAATATAAAACAACGGTGCCTTTGTCATTTTATGTGGGCATGGTAGCTTTCTGAATTGCTGTTGGTTTTTGAGAGGGTGGTGCTGCAAATGCATTTCCCTATTTTCAAGATCAGATGAAGAACTGTTATTTCGACTTTTTAATGGAGGAGAGATAAACAGTGTTAAACTGGTGCTTCATTATAACCATAATTAGAGGTTACAGTGATTTTTGAAGTGTCATACTCATCTCAATTAATGTTTGCAACATCTTTCATGTTGCTAAAAATGGTAAAGATGTCCATGTGTGTTTGTTGCAGCATCTATAGGTGTGAGAGGAATGTACTAGATCTGTATTTACATGTGTGCCTTTTTTCACATATTGTCATAAATTTAAGGCTAATCTGAATCATTTGTGATTTTGAACAATTATGACATTTCAAAGAATTTTTTTTGCACATGGCCTCCCTCATATTTCCATTCTGATCTTCAACCTCCACAAAGAGGTTTTGCTAGTCCATAGTTCTCTACTAAATGTATTATGAAGTGTTAGGGAGCTGTGTGAGATGGTAAGAAATAGGACGGTATGCTCTATTTCCTTTGGAATGACATCTGAGTATGTTATTTATAAGAAACAGAGTAGAAAATTCATAATTGTATCTTCAGTAGGGATAATTGAATTGTAGTTGATCCTGTTGCATAGTTCATTGCAGGATGGGATTCTATGAGAATTGGAGGGCATAAAGCCACTCTTTATTATTTCTCTCCCCAAGTTCTGCCCTAAAGAATGTAATACCATGTATTAGCAGAAGAAAGACATTGAAGACATATTTTATGATGTAGGTCTTCAGCCATCTTTTATCATTATTATTATTTATATTTTATTTATTTTTTAGGGTTTTTTTCCAAGGCAAATGGGGTTAAATGGCCCAAGGCCACACAGCTAGGTAATTATTAAGTTTCTGAGACCGCATTTGAACCCAGGGACTCCTGACTCCAAAGCCGGTGCTTTATCCACTACGCCACCTAGCCGCCCTCCACTACACCACCTAGCCGCCCTATCATTTATATTTTAAAGCTACAATTTGGTAAAATTAAGAAAATTTTAAGACAAGATCTAGGGTAAAGTAGTCTTTTCATACTCTATATAATATAGCATAACCTGTGATCACATAAGATTTGATGATAGTTGCTCAGTATATAATGAAACAATGGATTTTGATTTGGTTTGAAAATACAAGATTCAGTGAGGTCCTTCAACAAAAATTCTCAGAGTTCTCAGAAATCCCTAGTGATCTGAGTGAAAAAACTACAGATGTCCTGAAAGTTTCAGCTAGTAATCAAACAGATCAGTGTATCACAAGTCTAATTCAGAAGCTATAATAATCTCTTAGTTTTGGTCTCTTCCCATCTTATCATCAAAATCAGTAGTTTTGGAAGGAAAAAACCCCACAGTTTTTGGCGAGTTCTCCAGAGTGAATGTTGTTATGGTTTTATATGAAATATACTTGTTTTATGTCACTTGTTCAAGGTGCAGATGACATAATTTAGAATGATAGAAATGAAGAAGTTATGACCACTTTCTAACCAGATCTATGGAGTGCCTATAATGACTTTACTTGTATTTGGATATGGGGCATTTTGCCTAAAATCATTTAATATATTCTACTATTTTTACAATTCAATTTTAGTACTATTTAGTGTCTGCTCTATGTAAAGCACTGAGCTAGGCACCACAAAAAATAAGGGTGATTTGAAACCTAGACTATATTCTCAAGAAGTCTGCAAACATTAGATAATACCACAAAGAATTACATTGGAAAGCCAGAGTATACCCAAGGAAGTACAAAAGTAGTTTGAGAATTCAGAAATGGGAGATCTGTTTTATTGAAAGAGAAAGTGAAGGACTTAATTTGAAAATAGCATGACATATGCTTTTTGAAGTATGGGTAAGGTTTAAGTAGAATGGAAGGAATCACATTCCACCTAAAAAGAATACCATGAACAAAAAACTCAATCTTGAAATTAAGGAGTATGTTTGGGAATTAATGAGTAACCTTGTTTGACGGTAATGTGGCATCTTATTGAAGAGCATTGGAGTATAAATCTAGGAAAAAAAAATAAATTAGGACTATATCGTCAGTAATCTTAACTGCCAGAATCAGTGTTACAGTTTTATCTATTTGACAGTAGAAACCATTGAAAGTTGCTTTTTTTGTTTTTTTGTTTGTTTGATTTTTTTTGTAGAGGATTGATATGATTAGAGAATCCTTAGTGTCTTTCAAACAAATTCAGGCTTTTTGAGTTTTTAAAATTAACCTGTATGAGTGTGCATACAGATTGTCCCAAAATTTTTAGTGCAGTTTTAAACTTTAATAATTTAAAGCTGAACTCAGACATCTGACATGAAATACTTAACACTCACACATACATAAAAATACAAAGTCCTTTCCTTCTAAAACAGACAAGCATATTTCTTCTCTTAATATTCTCACCTCTACTTGACTCAACTCAGTCTCATCTTAACCACAGAGGCAGGATAAAAGAATTATCTATTGTCTCTCAACTGAAAAATACTTTCTAAGTGCGGTGATAGTTTTGTTGCTATTGTTGTTTGATTTGTTTGTTTTGCTTTCCTCTGACTGTATAAAGCTTTTGTTAGCTAATAATTAATAATGGACCTCCTCAGTCAGTGAATGTTCTAATCACAGCTGTGATAGAGAAAAAGAAGTTTTGGTCTTAGGGTCAGGAGGTCAGAATTCAAATCCCAGCTTGGCCTGGAATGAACATTGTACTTTTAGGAGAATTCTGCCCACCTCTCTGGTCACAGCTTTTATCGACAATACAATGAAAGGCTTGACCTCATCATTGATCTCTAATTTCCCTGGCTCTGTGTACTTCATATTCCTTTTCTGCAAAATTATAATAATAGCTACCTCACTTTCGATTCCATAGAAATCTGAAGAAAATTGATAAAAATAGTTGAGGAAAATGTCTCCTTTGAATAAACTGCTCTAAAAATTCAAGATTCCATTCAAAAAATCTAGATTAAATGTAGATTACATGGTATAGTCACTTGACCATCACATTTCAATAATCTATTACTGAAATAAGTCTTCTGGTAGTGATCCAACTCAACAAGTATTTCTCAAATGTCTTCTCTGTGTCAGGTACTCTACTATGCTCTGGAGATATGGAGATATAATGGAAGACAACCCCTTCACTATAGGAACTAATATGCAATTGGATGAAATGACTATGATGATGATGATGATGATGATGTCATTAATGTTTATTGCTATTTAAAATTAATTTCCCGCATGCTTACTAAAAAGAAAGGAATCACTAATTAGAATTATAGTTGTGCCAATGTAAATAAGTAGCATTTATTTATTTTTTAACGGTAGTCAAATTAAACAAAATCTGTTTTTAATGGGATTGTATATGCAGGTGTATAATTAGTGTAATTTTTAGTATAGTTAAAAAAAACAACTCTTTGGTTGGATCCCCAATGTATCAACTAAGAACAACTGTATTGCTCTCATTGTACCCTCTGTATATATCCTCTATGCAACTATGTGGAACTTTCATTTCTTATCTTAGTCACAACTGTCTTCAAATGGATGGGATATTACACATAACTCCCAGTGCACCTGTGAATACAAGAAAATATACTTGCTTTTTAAGAAACAACACTGATATGTTGAAAATTGTGTCATAACTGGTTTTATATCAAAGACAAGTAAGAGTCACCTAGGGGATGATAATGCATTTATTATTTTATCATTTATTTTTTCCATTTATAAAATCATACCCTTTATTATAAGGTAGCCTCAAGGCCCAAGTATGAAATATAAAAATACTTAGTTAACTGCCTCTGCTCTTTTAATGTATTTTACTGATGTATATTAAAATATCAATTATATAAGATATCTGTATAAAATACTACTTTAAAAATTCATATTTTCCATTGTCCTTGGAAGGTCATTTGTTTGTTTTTGTTTTTGTTTTTTGTCATACTGGGATAGAAAAGGAATTCCACAAATAAATACTTTTCATAGACATCCCCTTGCCTTTGGGTTACTAGATGTAGAATTTCGGAGCTATGAACAGAAGTTTGGTAAAATTTTGAGTATCATAATAGTAATGGCACAATGGAATGTACAGAGGTTTGCTCCAAATAACCCAGCAAAGAGTGTAAGTCATGTGACCTGGAATCAATGATTTAGAGCTGGAAGAGAACTTTTATGTTACCCAGACCTATTCTCTCTCATTAAAGATGAGGAAACATGGTGTGCAAAGGCTAAATGATTTGTGCAAGATCATATAACTAGTAAGTGTCAGAAGTAGAAATTGAAACTAATTTTGGCTTCAAGGTCAGTGTCCTTTCTCTCCTATCATGCTGCCTTTTTTCTATTCATTGGTGTTTTAATACAACTACAGCAATGTGTTAAGGAGTAAGAAAATGGGTTCAAATTATGTCTCTGACACATAGGATCAGTGTACCCTTGGACATTTCATTTAACTTCACTTAACTGCCAACTCTTAGAAGAGTATTTTCTTCTTGGTATAGAGTACTCAGCCATGGAATTCCTCCATGATGACAAAAAACATAAATTTCCCATGGAAAATAGAAGTTTTTTAATCTTGAGTGATAAGGAGCTTATTATTTTTTTTTTGGATCATTGGAAATTTCTCCCTATATGATGAAACCCATTTTCTTCTATTTACATATTTCTTGTAAAACAGTCACCTAACCTACCTGCATCTGGTCCTGTAAGTAGCTTCCCTAGTAATCATCTGGGTCTTACCATGTCCTTTTTTCTGCTCTCCAATTTTCATCAGTTCTATAGTTTCTATGGAAAAAAAAGAGGATAGACTCCTTCACTTGACATTGAAAGTCTTCCACAATCCCAGCCTGCCTCTCCAGAGGCAGTACTTGTCCTCCCCATACTCCACATTTCTTCAAACTGACCTATTACTGTTTCCAGAACTGATCTCCTACCTCCATTGCCTGGACTAGTCCATCATATGTGGAATGTACTTCTATTTTTTTAGAATTTTGAGTAACCTTAAAACCCACACCAGGGGTTATGTCAATAGGAAAAGTTTCCCAATGCCACTAGTAGTTGTTGTTTTTAGGTTTTTGCAAGGCAAATGGGGTTAAGTGGCTTGCCCAAGGCCACACAGCTAGGTAATTATTAAGTGTCTGAGGTCGGATTTGAACCCAGGTACTCCTGACTCCAGGGCCCGTGCTTTATCCACTGTGCCACCTAGCCGCCCCTCCACTAGTAGTTTTTAACACTCTCTCTCTTTCCTCTAATTGCCTTGTATCTAGTTATTGGTCTCATGTTACCCCCCAACAGAATGCAAGCTCCTCACAGGACTACTTTTTTTTGTTTTTGCTTTATAAACCTTAGCATCAAGAACAGTGCCTTGAACACAGTATTTGCTTAATGAATGCTTGTTGAATTAAATTGATTTGGTTTTGTTTGTGGTATCTCAGTTATGTTACAACTGGACTTCAACAGTTTAATTTCTAACAAAGATGATAAAAATAAATAAGCCACAATACTTTATATGTTTAGTACATACTTCTCCATCTTCTTCCATATCAACAATGAACTGTTAACCTAAAGTAAAATAACACCTCGATTCAGAGCTCCCTTCCAAAAAAAAGGGAGAAAGTAAGGTTTTAAAATAAAATATCATTATTCTAATTTGATATATGAATATAAAGTCTAAGTGGTAGTAATTATAGGGTTTACCCTAGGTATCAGATATCAGTACTTACCTGCATAAATTGAATAACTTTACTACCCAGAGAGAACTGCAAAGAATCTGGTAGAGACCCAAGTTTGAGACATGTAATTAGAGTGGTTTTATATTAAGCAACAAACTTGTGGGGGAGGATTAATGTCAGAAGATTCCTGATTCTGTTTTAAACAGTGTCTGCATCAATGAGACTGTATTAATTGCTAATCTACTTTTAGAAAATGAGCTACCCTTAAGCCCCAGAGTCTTAATCTTTCACATGACCCACTATAGAGTGGAATGTAGTCTATGGTGCTTCTGTTTTGTACCCCATATTAAATGGATTTATTACTACAGGGAATTTGATATAACAAGGTTCCATGGCATGGAGTCTGTTTAGAAAGACAGCATTCATGGAAGTACTAAGCAAATGGGCTTTACTTTTTTTCCAGTGGATGAAAATTAATGTGAACAAATTTCTAGAAAACATGTTAATTATGAATGACATGTGATTTGGTCAGCAGTAGGCAATGTAGATGCAACACAAGCATGACCTAGTAGATAAGTCTCAGGCATTTCATTGAACAGATAGAAGTAAAATCACTTGACTAGGGTCACTCAGCTAATGACTAAAAGAGGTGACATTGAGCACATTTTCTTGATGATAAGCTAAGAACTTTATTCACTATAGAGAGCTATCTTTAAGGATGAATTGATTACAAAGCAATACCTTTGAATTTCTTTATTTGCTATGGCAATTACTACTTGAGCCAGTTGTAAATTATGCTGCTTTGCATCAAAATGCCCTGTTGCCCATTTGTATATGGTTAAAGTTCATCCTAAAATAATGTGTTGAGGAGTCAGAAAACAGGTTCAAATTCTGCCTCTATAAAGACTGATTTGGCACACTTTCCTCGAGATATCTATCATTTAAGTAAATAAGTACATGAACAACCAGTATCTTAATATATTATTTTGACCATTTTTTATATCTGCAGAAATCTTTCAGTGAGTTTTTACTTGATGACCTACCAGGTTATAGTGCGACTCTGAAGTCATTTCTAGTAGATAGTTCCTTTAGTTTTCTTTAAAAACTCCAAATGATATTGGCATCAAATTAGGTACAGATTCAAGTTCTCTATAATAAGTCAATAGGCCACTTCTAAAGACAATTCTTTTATTTTTAAGGGAAGGACAGATTATTTATGCATAAATATTCTCTGCTATATACAGTGACTGGGGGAATGAATAGAGAACTGACATAAAGTCAGTCAGTCTTACTTCTACCTTACATTAAATGGTGACACTGAATAAATCACTTAACCAATCAGTGCCTAAGATTTATTATATTAGAAATGAATTAGCTCTTTAAACCCATAAATTGTAGAGAATTGCAGTTGGAGGAAGCAGTTTGCTCATCCAAATATTCCCTACATCTGTGAAATCACAAATCCAACCTCTATTGCTATACAGAGATGGCTCATTTTCTTAGATTAAACCATGAGTGCCTTAAGGGCATGGGTGGTTCTTGGTCATTCTTCTTCAATCCACAACACTAAACAGTGGTTGGCATTTAGTAGGTACTTAATAAATGTTTATTGAAGCCTTTGCTGCCAGTTGTTACTCAGTTTATTTTTAAATTTTTATTTAAAAAAGATTTTAGAAAGCTCCAGTAAGGAAACTTTAAGGTACCTTTGAACTTTAAAAATTAATATCTCTTTTCTTTTACTTTCATTCCTTTTCATGATTCAGATATTGAAATGAAATCATTCATTCTAAATGTATATAATTTATAAATGGCATAACAATAAGAGTAATGAGGATAGAATTTTCTGCACAAATAATTGTAACTTTAAAACTTTGACATCTAATAAAAGAAATCACTAATATGTAGGAATAGGATGAGATATATACCATCTCCATCATTGAATCTGCTACTGGAATAGTCCCAAAGATAATTTTACTGATGGTCCAGAAAATGAGCTGGCATCCCAATGCTTCCAATTTCAGGGGAAAAAAATGTTCCTTTTTTCCACCTATGTAATAGTCTACAGAACTGTCAACAGAAAATAATAGTGACATATCGCAGACCCACTTTTATTTGAACTTCTTCAAAAAAAGATGTGAAAATGAAATGAGTAATAAAAAATAAAAATACCACTACCAACTTGATTCGTTAAGAACTTTTTACTTTGTAAAGTACTTTTATAAAATTTATCTCATTTTCATCTTCAAAAAATCTTCATGAAGTGATTATTGAGGACTATTATTTTCATTTAGTGCTGAATAAACTGAAGTATGGGTAAATTATATTCTTGATATATGCCCACAATTACTTAGTTATGTATAGCTATACAGTTTTCAGGGAGGATTGGTACCCCTGGGTGAGGGTTTGCTGAGTCCTTTTCAGGGCTGATCATCTCCCTTTAGTCCCCATTTTTCATCCAATTTTCAATTGTGGTTCCGAGGAGCTAGTGGTATCCTCAGTAGCAATACTCTGTTAAAGCTGCCTCAGAAAACAGGCTAAAATGGTTTGAGGATAACTGAGGGGTCTTAAACCAAGAAGTGAATTACGGGGATATCTATCTAAGGATGTGAAGACTTGCCCTCAGATGAAGGCAGCTGAAAAAAGCATCATGGAGTGCTCAGAGTTTGATCAGTTGTCAAATACACAAAGGTTAGCATTCCAAGTTATTGTCTGTCATCTTGATTTTTATCTTGTCTTTTATTTTACCTTTTATCTTGACTTAAATGACTCTAGATAAAATAATGAGGCTGACAATTGTTCCTTACTTAGATCAAGACATCACCCTGTGATGTCATTAGTATTGAAAGACAAACAATAAACAATAGCAATGTTATTATCCATCAATACACAGAAAACAATTGGATTCCTAATCTACATGAAAAGTGTAGGGGAGTTTAGATTGTGGAAGAAATTAAAGGACAATATAATATTTTCTTTTGACATTTCCATAGAACTACTATCATCAGTCAACTAAGTAAAGAAGCCCTAAAAGATTGAATCAACTTGTTATGTAAAAAATTTAATATGAGAATTATTGAGCATAAAACTGTTATCAAATAAACTAATAAGCCAATAAAAATAATAATAACAACAACAATAACAGACACTTATATGGTTCTTCAATATTTTCAGAATGCTGTATATGCATTATCCAATTCAAACTTCTTAATTACCTTTTTAAGTTAGGTATTAGAGGCACCTTTCACTCATTTTATAGTCAGGAATCTTGGGTCTCACAAAGAAGTAACATAATTTGTTGAGAAGCGGGATTTGCACTCAAATCACTCTGGCTCAAGTCCAGCATTCTCTCTCTACTGCCTTACTGCCTCGTATAGGATTTAGAACTGCAGGGGATGTTATTTATTTTAGAACGTTTTATAAATGAGAGAAGCAAGGCTCAGAGAGCCCAAGTCCAAAGATACAGTTCGATCCTATCTATTAAGTAATTTAGGTCAAGCACCCATGATGTCAGACCACCAGAAACAATTTCAAATTTAATTCCTTCCCTTATATAGATGAGGGCAAAATGTGTAGATTATTCTGTAAATTCATAGGTCAATGAGCTACTCCATTCCACAATGGGGTAAACTTGCATCTAGATTATACTGATTTTGAAGAAATGTTTTTGTATTGATGTAACATTCATCTTCAAAGCCTCTCAAATGGTTGTTCTTTGAAATATATTACTGCGTTAGAATAAATGAAGAACCTTAGGCTCTGTAGGGATTAAGTGAAGTGGGATATAGAATCTCAATACATTGCCTATCAAGTTCAAACTTTTAACTAGTAAACAAAACTATCACTCCATTTCACTGATGGTTAAAACCTGGATTTTGAAATGCAGAAATTATAATTCAATTCATAAATTCCTTCTAGTTTCATAATCCTGTTAGGTGAAGAAAAATGGAAACAATTCTAGAATATAATGGAAGTCTATCTAATATATCTCCTACCTATGCATTAGGAACCTTTAGTAGAGTAAAACTTCCTTTAGTAATTATCATTTCTATTTCAAAAATAATGACTTTGTGATGTTTAGAATTTTATGCGGTGGGCCCTGCCCCTTCAGTTGCTGGCATATAGTGATATTACATTCAATACCTTTCACATGATAGAATTGCGATTTAGTTGTAGAACAAAGATTAAGTGGAATAACTCAAAACTGAAGTTATAAAGTGCCCAAAGTGTTGCAATTCCCTCTGTCCACTTGGATATTTTTCTACACACACACACACACACACACACACACACACACACACACACACACACTTTTATGTTGGACCGGGTAAAATATTCCAACCCGTTTAATGACCCTCAGGCCTGCTTTCTGATCAATGGTGCCATAACAGGAATTATAATTATCCTAGGTTCATAAAACAAGCTTGTCATACAATTCTGGATGTCTTCATCCTCCAAGATTGAATTGGAGTGCCTTGGAAAGTCCGACAATAGACATATAGATACTGAGCCTCCCCATGCCAAGGAGCTACCTTCACCTCAATCCCGTTGCCTGTGCAAAACACCGAGAGCAGCTCTGTTTGTGCAAACAAGTGTTTGACGGAAGGCAACGATGTGCATCACTTGGAAATACTTCTGTGCACATTGACAGTGGTACGGGTCTGGCTGGGGAAGTGTGTGCACACACAGTAGTGATTCAGAACTGCTGGCTTAGCTAGCAAACAAAATATGGCTCAAGTGGTTTAACAATCCTAGAAACTGAAGGCACCAGTTTAATGAGGTCTCCTCTGCTTGAAATTAAAGTACAAGGAGTTTTACTGAGAACAGTATTCAATAACAAAATATTAAATGATAAACACAGATTGCTTAAAATCAGACGGGCCATTTTAAGAAAAGCATTTTAGCTCATCATGATATGTAGCACCTTATTTAAATTAGGAGGTGTTAATTCGTAGCTTGAATAATATATTAATATAATATGTAAAGTGAATGGCATTGTTAATCACAGTCGCGCCTGGAACGACTTTGCTTCTGTGCACTGAATGTTAATTTTGCAAAACATTAATTTCAAAGATTTTGCAGCAGTGCTTTTGTAATTAAATATTAATGTCACATGTTATTGCAGTAGCATGTTTATGAAAGCCGGCAACACTTCAAGTCAACTCATTTGTTTTTATATTTATTCTTGTACATCTGCAATCCCTTCCATTTCACAATTTCAAAGTGAAGGCCATTTTGAATAGTCAATATGTGAACATTTTTCATTGTAAGCGTTTTTTAACATCCAACAGGGTAAATATTTAATGTTGTGTTTTTAGCTGGTATAATTTTTCAGAAAATTGGCTATAACTTTTAACAACTCAAAGGTACCTAAACTGTCTACATTTTTGGCTTAAGTGATCTGAAAATAATGTAGCAATAAATGTGATGAAGCTGTGTAAAAATATTTAAGAATTAGAAGCCTCTATATGAAAGTTGGAGTTCCCAAACTGCAATTCTGTATACAAGTGATTTCCAAGAGTCTATTTCCTGACTTTCTATTGCAACATTATATTAAGGCTTGTCATTTTTAAAGCAATGGAATTGACTTTTGATTAACTTTTCTTCAAGTTCCATAATTAGAAATTGGAGAGAAGAGCCAATCCCCTTTAGGGGTGTTCTATATATGTTTTCCAGATTATGTCAAATACAAAAATGAATCTATTTCATGCCTACCTATCAGAGTTCAAGTGCACATAGGGTATATGTCATTGTATTGGTTTCCCATCACTATTTTGACCAAATTACTACATCTGGTGATCTTGCCTATGGCACTCCCAACCTGTGAATTACATTAGCCTAAAAAAGAAAATAATTTCCATTTTTGCTTGTTGACAACCAAAAACCCACTTGAGGTGGTTCATTTTAAAGCTTTCCTTTCTCCCTTTCGTTAAAGCATTCTGCTGCAAGTGTATCAGTAAAGTAAGACATTTTTGAATTACAAAGTAACTTATTTATGCTATCGAGGAAGAAAAAATCAACATATACAGGAAAAATCAAGATGCATTGTGTTTGGTTATGGGCACATTTAATGGTTAAAAATTATATCTGCACCTGATGTTGCATGTTAACAACTAATGCCATTTGACAGTGATGAAATTAAAGGATGAAGAAGAGATACAAACTACATTTTACAAGCATGATGGGTCTCCAACAATGCCATTTAAATATTATTTGTCACTATTTAAAATGAACCTTTCCCCTTTAAGCTATGCCATTATGCTCATTTGTCCTGTCACTGCTGACAGGCTATATGACTCACACACAAAAATGGTCATTAGGTACTGCATCTTCATCTTATTTTAAAAAAAAAAGAAAGAAAGCATTCTGATGCCTCTAAAAGCCTGTAATTATTTTCATCCGAAGAGATAGTGTTGCTTGGAAGGTAATTTAATAACCTTTTGCATGTACCTGGGGAATGCCTCTCAAGGGAACCAAGGTGCCGACATGCCATTCAGTCGTCAAAACATGACCTTTAATGGTTGCTTGGAGAGAAGTTAGCCTGGAATGTTGTACACAGAGCGATGCTAATTCTGCTTCCTAATATATGCAAAATTTAGTTCTTGAGCAATGATCTTTGTAAGATGAATTAATATAGGTACTGCTCCAGGAAACAAAAGAAATTGCAGTGTGAGATCTTCCTTCTCTCCTCCCCCCCATGATCTTTTTTTTCTTTTTACTTCAGTTTGAAGCAGCTAACAACCTGCACAATTTGTATAAAAATAGTGCTAAACACCCCAGAAGTCTTTAACATCATTTCCCCTGTTTCCCCTTTAAGTCTGATGATGAACAGCACTCCATCTCCTACCAAAATGTTGAAAAGAATCAGAAGGATTTATTTGAGAAGTTCATTTCCCAGAATAAGGCATCATCCCCCAACTGCATGAAACAGTAAAATAAAAGCTTACCTTATAAGAACCTCTCTTTGTATCATAACATAGACTATGTGGCTTGGTGGAATTACTAATGCATTTACTGGGTTAATAAAATCTGCATGAATTTTCATGTTGAAATACTGTATGGTGAGCACCTACATCTATTAAATGATACACAGACTGTGTCCTGTGACATCAAGGTCCAGAAACTCCTTATTTTGGTCTTCTGATATTAGATCCCACCCTAGTTACAAATGCTGGAATTTCAACTCCTACCCCTGACATGCCATCCGTCAATTTATTAGCACGCTGGTGCAGTAAGCCACTGAACAGGCTATATCAATTCGTTTAGTTTTTTTTTTCTTTAAAATGTCTGTAATCCTCAGCTCTGCTCTCTCAACCGGTCAGCATTAAAGATTTATGTTGCACTTTTTTTTCATTGCCACACCTGAATATGGATTACTTAAATGGGCTGTAAATAATTCATATCTGGGAATAAGTTTCCATTACTGACCAATGTTGTAATTTAATATACTGTATTATGGGTTATACAATTTTAGATTGTTTTGTGTGTGCATTCGGCAGTCAGGCAGACAACAGTTTAAGTAAAAAAAAGGGTGAGATGTTTGTTCAGCTTATTTCCATGTTCACTGTGTGTGCTCAAATCAGCAACAGGACGGAAGACAGCGAAAAGCAAGTCTCCACTGCATATTTCTCTGCTGTTTATGAAAATAAAAGGCTTGACCTGAAACAAAATGCAGAAAATTGAATATATTAGGGGAAATCATATGAGTTTTATATGCAGTGAACAAATGGCAAGGTTTTAATATATGTGGCCAACAGTCTTTTACTTCTTCTAGAGCTAAGAAATAGTCCTGATTTGTGAACCAGGAAGGTTAACTTTCTTGTGTGAGGCTTGATTATTCTATGCATAAAATGTCCATAAAAATACAGTCTGTTTGACAGTCCAGTTTTGAATGAGGCTACTGGATCAAATGTGCAAATTGTTGAAGTAAAAGCTATCTTTAAAACATGGACAAGTGTTTACTCTGAAAAGAGGTTTAAACAATTTAAGATGAAGTTGCATATAGTAAAAAATTAATAATAGATTAATACATGAAAATCTATGAAGACACATAAGATAATGATTTAAAAAGGAATAATTTAAAAAGATGAATTAAAAAGTCGAATCAGAAAAGAAGGCCAACATAAACTAGGGAAAAACATGCTGTGAATAAAGTCTGTTAGATCTTGAAATAGGAGAACTGCTAAATAATGCATAGTTTTATTTTTCTATAATTTGCATAAACCTTAAGAGAGTATTTATTTGTGTAAAACTTGATGTATCGAGTAAGGAGAATGAAAAAATGGCATTCATTTTGTTTTCATTTTGGTATTTAGGAAAAATATTCTGTTACATATGGACTACTTAGACCTAATCATCTGACTGAATGTGATGTGTTTCTTGAGCCAGGTTGGAAAGGGCTGGATTGAGAACAGTGCCCTGGTCTTGCTGCAGGCTATGCAGGTTGGCCCAAACTCTGCTGGGGAGCAGATGGTGAGCCAATGCTTGTAGTCACACTTACCTTCCTTGCTAAATCCATAATCCCTCACTGGACACGGAGCCAAGGCAGGCTTTGGAGGCAGAAAGGAGGTTACAATCTGGACTTGGGTAGTGACTGCCAGAACTAGGAAAACAGCTCAGAAATTTCAAATGCTTAACAAGTTATCGGTCTTGTCCCTAAGCCAGTGCAGCATTTTTAAAAGTAATTAAGACATGATTGAAAATGTGTATGCCATCTAAATACAAAAATCTTCAAAAATCATCAAAACCAATAATTACAAGCTACATTTAATATGCCACTACACAGGAAAAAAAGACTTTAAAATGAATTTGCTTTTATTTTTGGTTGAATTGTATCATAGTATATAAAGTTTAAAAAAAGAGAAAGGGCTGGCATTCATATTATAGTCAAGGAAGGACATGTATTCATTTTAAGAGACTGTAGTGTAGTACATATTGTCTCTACTTATAGAGATATGCTCATAGAAAAAGAATGCCTATTTATTAGATGGTTCTTCATCATGTTATAGGTGTTATTTTTATCATTACATATGCAAACATAAATATACATATTTATAGAGAGAGAACATTCATGGTATATATCAGTGTTTATATGTACAAATGGGGTTAATCAGCAACACAGATATTATAAATAAAATAAATAAATAAAAATATTGAATGGACATCCAAATTATAGGGATAATAAATAATAAAAGGGAAAACGGACAGTGACATCTCTTTAATATAAAAATCTGATAAAAATGCCTACCTGTCAGCTAAATTAGTATCATTGAATAATATATACAAAATAAAATATATGTAAAATATTTGCATATTTCACTACAGAAGAGAAATATTTAAATTATTCATATATTGCCTACATATTAATATGTTCAGAATAATACTTAACCACCTAGCTATTTGTTTTGTACCAGTTTTTTTTAATAGAAACACATTATGTCTCCTTAGTAGTTTGGTGATGGATCTAATTTTCAACACTTTTTTGTAACTTGAGCCTTCTTGGCAATTTTTTCTGTGAGATGTTGATAATGATGATGATGATGATGATGATGATGATGATGATGATGATGATGATAGCAGCTAGAATTTGTAAAGCAATTTAATGTTTGCATATTACTTTATGTGTTATCTATTTGCTCTTCACAACAACCCTGTAAGATTGATGATGTTACCATCTTCTTTTCAGAGGTGAGGAAAGTAAGGCTTTGAAAAATTACATGACATGTCCAGAGTCATAGGATCAGTAAGGGTTTGCGGGGAGGACTTGATGTTAGATCTCCATGAACCCAAGTCCAATTACTACTATGCCATTCAGCTGTCTTATGAGTTATTTGATTTTAGAATATTATTTCTGGGCTTTGATATTTGTTTTCTATAGATTGAAATTCTGTCCATAATAACTTCCTTCTGTTTCAGTCTTCTTGGTCAAGAAAGAGGAAAGTCTTGAATTCTTTCATAAATTTTTACTCTCTCAGCTAGAACCTATGAATGCTTTGATTATTTTCAGATCTTCATTTTTATATCTTTGATAACATCTTACAAAAATTGTCTGTGTAGTATAGTGGGAACACTCATGAATTTGGAATCAAAAGAATTGACTTTAAATACTGACTGTCACTAACTTACTTTCATGACCATAATCAAATAACTTTATCTTTCTAGACTTTCTTCATTTATAAAATGAGAGTTGAACTAGATAATACTCAAATGCTCTTTACTATTCTAACCCTTGCAAGTCTATAATTAATTTTCCATCTTTAAAATAAATACACATGCAATTCATTTCAGTAATATTTCCCTTTTTCTTTCCTTACTCTGTATTGTTGATATCAATTCCTGACAATATCTTTTTCCCAGGTGCAAAAATCTCTTGTCAGTGTTGTCTGACCAAAACTCATTCTTTAATACAAAGTTTCAAAATGGATTTCATAGTAAAGTTTGGGACAACTATCTTCAAATGTAATTTATAAGTATTTGAATAATTTGGTGAAAGAAATTTTATAATTGACATTGATAAGATACTATGCATATATTTTTTCTTTACTTTGTTCTTATCTGTATTAATGGGGAATATGTTATAGAATATGTTTATAGTGTCAAATACTCAATAAAATCCTTCTAAGTTTGGCCCAAACCAGATTAAATGTAACTGAGAAATATTTAACAAAATAAAAATACAATAAAACAAAGAAAATATTACATTTTAAAACTCATTTAGTATGTGCCCTGCAACAACCCTTATATATCGATTAAGGTCCTCATTTCTATTTGAATTTGAAACAATAGAGAGGATAGAGAATCAACCTCACAATCAGGAGGCTCATGATCTAATTTTGACACTTCTAGCTATTTGACCCTGTCATCTAACTCCTTAGTGCTCTAAGACTAGAAGTTGCAGGGAAAAAATGCCAGTCTGAATTTGTAGAAAGTGTCCTTTCTTGAAATGTTGTCCGATGAATGAAATCACAGGTATAGTCAATCCCTAAGACATTCACAAGCTAACATATAGAAAAAAATAGAAAGTTAAGTTAGTTTTTAATACTTTTATTTCTCCTATCCCTTTGCCAACAATTTCAACAATTTAAGACAAATTAATCAAGTGCTTAGGAAATATATGCCTGTCTTAGGTTCTGGACGACTTACAGACATTAAAAAGGAAATGATCCTGTACTTCGCATGTGGTATTGTTATCATCATTGTTGCTGCTGATTTGATCATTTCAATACTAAAGTCTTACTGTAAAATAGCATCCAAGTGCTATTCTTATTTCATTTCAAACCTTATGGAAGAGTGAATATTATGTTATTAGCAGTTATTTTAGATGAGGTATAATGTCTCCTGTCTGGATAATACTCCTCTCCTCAGCATCATAAAATTCCTTTTCCTTACATCAAGCTGAATCTTAAGCACAACCTTCTCAATGTAAACCCTTCCTGATCCCTAAATAGACAGTGTCTTCGCAAAATAGACTTGCATGGAATGATTTTGTATTTATTTGTATTCATTTTATTCATATTCTACACCTATATATATATATATATATATATGTATATACATATATGTCCTTTATCTATCCTTCTTTAGAAAATGAGTTCCTTGAAAGGAGGGATTGCCTCTTGTATAGTATTTGGGTCCCTACTGCCTAGAACACTACAAATACTAGGTAATTAATAAAATGCTTGTTTATTTAATTGATTGATTGATCCTTCGAGGGGAATTCAAGAAAAATGAATTTGTAAAATTTCTGTTCTCAAATCCGAACAAAGAAACATTCTTTTAAAATATCCAGATTCAAAGAATAAAAGCTTTCAGAGCACATAATGTAAGTCGACACGTGTTAATTTCTGAGTTTAAGTTTCATTTGAGGGTAATTACAGCAACCCACAGATTGCAATCAAATCGACTGAAGTGTTTGGTGAGACACCATAAACAAGGTAAAGGACTAAAGGTTAACAGCTCACAAAGTGTTCCTGTCAGAACAACATTTTACAAACTTTATAGTGCTAGATACATGTGAGTTAAGATTGTTATTAATTCATTATTATTTTTACTCTATCTAGAGTGTGATAGCCATTGTGAAAACCTCATTTTGTGTGCTCAGAGCACAATGTTAAAACATGCCTCAAGCCTCCCTGCTTCTATGGTGATCCACATTTTATAAACTGCTTGGGTAGTGGCTACAACTCTGAAACATAGAGATGCAGTATGTAAAAACTGGTTAATTTAGATAAAAACTTGCTAAGTTATGAATCTAATTTTGGAAATCCTTGGGGCAAGTGGAAGGTGTTGTATGCTCTGAAACTATATCTTTTGGCACACTGATACATTTTTTTCTCATTAAGCAGAGGAGGCATATGCCAATTCTCATACACTCCATGAAATTTGTAGTATTGTTATTATCTTACTCATCATCATTATTAATTGAGAGGGACCTTTGTGGTTTCCTAAGAGGCATTAGTGTGTTTGCCTCAGAGCAAATGACCTATTATAGAGCTGAAAATAACTGTGCTTTTAGAAGCTGCATCTCTAGGATCAACCATAAAACAGATATCTTCACTATTAATGGCCATGAATTCTGTGGGACCATCTGTTAGAAATCATTAACCAAGTTTTGGTGACCAAATTCCAAATGAAGATACTTTATCCTACAATACACTCTTAATTTTGCTTGGTACTCCATTCATGATCTATATTATTTATTAACAATTGATCTATGAATGTGACTTTGATATCGTGGTAGTCTTGGTCATAGCTACCAATACAAAAGGGATGAGGACGTTAAAGATAAGATCATAATCCTATGATGGGCCTGGAGTAAGTAGGACCCTGGTTATAGTAAGGTACAGAGTTTGGTGCTACTGACTATATGTTTTTAGAGTTCTAGAATACAATAATTATTGTGTCTCAGCATCCCAAGTATAGCAAAAATTCCTTCCTCACAGGGTTGATGTGAGGATCAAAAGAAAGGGTATTAGTAAAATTTTTTTTTTGTAATGTCCAAAACCCAGATATTTGAATCGGAAAATGTGTGAACTGCATCTGACCATAGAGAAAGTCTGAGTGATGGCCCCAAAGAAGGTTGTAAAACTAAATCTCAGTCTATTTCATCTTCTAACCTTTTAATTTCATATAATTCTGGAGAAATGGGCTGGCTAACAGAAACAGTAACCTGGATGTCCACTGAATAATTATTCAGATTTCTAAACAGTTCTTCTCTTCTTGAAATTTTTGAATTAGTTAATAGTTTCTTGCTAATCATGTTATCTGAAAAGAAGAAATCAGATTGTGATGTCTTTCTAAAGAAATATGAAACAAAGTTTAATAACTTTTGATCTTAGCACAGTTTTTCCACTCTTATATAAGAACAAGAGAATGAAAGGAAGAATTTTAAATGGGTTTTTGTTTGTTTGTTTTGTTTTGCCCAGAATCCTTCATCTCTTTTACCCATTGAGAAAGAACCCTGCAGACATTTAGCTTAGCCAGGTAATGTGACAAATGAATTCTGGTCATAATTTAGGAAATAGAACCAAATGGCATAGGAGAAATAGTAGCAGACAAGGCAGTTCAGAAAATAAAAGGTTAAGAATGAAAATAGAAAAGCCAAACAGAAAAATTCAAAGGAAGACATTATCTCAACTTTCTTGTCTCAAACTTCTTTTTACATTGGTTTAACCTTTTTTAGGTAAATATCTTTATCAACATTAACTGAGAATGCTCTCTGAAGCCAGTAGGAAGAAGCTTCTGAGTTATTGAATATGATTTGTAGTGGAAAGAAGCCAGTTTACTAACCACAGCCATTCTGGTCAATAGTGAATGAGATTTCAGGTGACTAAAGAGAGTGGTTCAGTTGAGGACTCTGGCTTGCCATACCTCTTAGGAATTTATGCAAAATTATACTGAATCTCATTTCAGTTTCAAATTCATAGTTATCAAGACCATAACTGGCAATGCGTAGTATCTGTATTATATCATTTGTAAAACAAATATATTGATGCTATTAGAAATTAGAGTTGTATATCAATTCTCAACTTTATTAACATGAAAATTATTTTTTTCTCATGTAAACTTTCTTCCCTTTTTGCTGATGGAGCTTCTAAATTGATGTGATAAAAATTATTAGATGTTAGAAAATGGAAATGACAAAATAAACTGAAAATGTAGAAAATTGTATTTGTACAAGAAATTCCCCATCTTCTCAATACTCAACTCAATTCAGTAATAAAAAATAATTACCAGGATTGTGAAAAACTCAATAGAAAATTTGAAAAGTGGTAAGTTCAGGCAAAAAGAGTAATCATTATACTCATCAATAATGTACACTAACTCATTTTTATCACTATACCTATAGAGAAAGTAGTACAAATATTATTATATTCATTTTCCAGATGAGAAGACTGAGGCACAGATTAAAGGATTTGCCTGAGGTCACACTGTATGGGGAGAATTAAAATCCAAATTTTCTTACTTCAAATCCTTTGTTCATTCTACTACATTTTGTACTTCTTGCAATTGAAAATGAATAAAAATTGCATAAAATCTGGTTTAACCCAGACATTTTTCTGTATCTTGACAGTTCTATTTAATTTTGTCCACTGTACCAAAGCTGATTAGATTTTTTCCATGTAAATTTTTAAAGGATACTATTCCTATTCTCATGTTATGGTGAACATACAAGGAGTGTTCATCATCTTCTCAAAATGTACATTAATCAGTTAATTTTCAACCTGACTAGTATTATTGAGGTTTGCTTGTTTTTGTCCTCTTTTTAAGGAGAAAAGATTATTAAATTACATGAAATATTGGAAATATTTTAAAAGAAAACAATACTCTTCAAAGACTGGATATTCTTTTGTGATCTTAATTTCTTTCCATATTTCTTTTCTATCTCTTGGAAAATATTTGTCTGTTTCTGTTATGTTATCCACCAACCCATTTTGTGGATATTGAGGCTAAGAATTCATTATTTTTATCTTGTCTCTGCCTCTACTGTCAATAAATTACTTATTATATTTCTTAGAGTTTATTGTGTCTTCTTCACTAACCTCTTGTTCTATATGTATTTGAAAATTGTCTTTTTATTTATCCTTATCATATTCACACTCTTCCTTTCATTTTCTACCTTAGCTTTTCTTATCATTCAACATTCCTATAACTTCATTATGTGTAAATATATATTATATATGTATATATACATATATAATACTTCTTAATTCCCTTGGAATCATACGTTCCATATCTTCCATATTCTTCTTCCTTCTGATTTTTTCCACATTCTTGCTCATATTAATTGGCCCCATTTTTATTTCCAGTATATTTATTACTAAATATTATTTGTTGCCTTTGAGCATACATTTATTTAACTTTCAAAACACTCCATTTACTCTATGTCATTTTCTTCCTTTTTAGACCCCATTTTACTACACTTTTCTTATGTTGACTTAAAAAAAATTTTCTCCATTTCTCTAATTTATGCTTCATGTATTGTTAGAAGGGTTTTTAAAATAAACCTTTGTATGTTTACCAAAAGTATGAATTTTGCTCAATCTAAGAATAGATTTCAATTCTGTGTGCTTAATACAAATGACCATATAAATTTTTAGTAATAGGGTGAGAAAAGGAGATGTTTTTGCTTGCCAACAGGTAAATAAATAAAATAACTTGCTAACGGTCATTTGGAGATCCTGATATGGTTAGCTGGGAAAAAAAAATGTTCCCTGCCACGTAATACTTAGGTTCTATGGTATCATGCAAAGAAGAGGATAACACTATTGAGCACTAACCACTCAAGGCTAGGGCTACCAAATGAATGAGAAATGAGAGGGATAAGCCTATTCCCCTTCTATATCAACAAAAACTATCTAATAAAACTGGATTCTTCTCCAGTTTTGAATTGAGGATTCCTTCCTTACGTATTTTTTCCTAACAAAAATAATGGAATCAGCTTCCTCTTGCTCACAAAATAAAGCACCTAAAATACTTTATTAAATTACTTTAAAAAATCCCTTACTTACTGGATGACAATCAGCATGTCACTTAACTTTTCTGAGACTCAATTTCTTCATCTGTAAATGAGAAAAGAATAAAAGCAATGATTGCATAATTTACCACAAAAAATTAACTTGCAGAGTCAGTCAGTAAATAAGCAATTATTAACTGCCAACTATATGCAAGAAACTGAGTTAAAAGTATAGTATATTTGTAAAGCAATTCATTAAGGATAAAGCACTATATAAAAAACTTCTTTCATAGATAATAATAATACCAAAATGAATAAAATAAAATAACTATCATTTGTGATACACAGTTTATTTACTATACACAAAACAGAAGATATAATTTTTCAATTGATTAAAGATAACAACCAATTTGCCTTCAAATATTCACTTTTTTGGATTAGATTTCTATACAACCTAATTTCATTAAATGACTGCTCTACTTTGCATTTGTTGTTTTGCTCACTACCACCCTAGTTAAAGAATGAAAATGAATCACTGTTTGAATGAGAGAGTGAATTGTTAGGAAATAGCCAGAAAAAATAAAGTCCAAAATACTGAGTTAATATTTAGCATGATGCATAAAAATGAATAAAGACATATTCACACTAACTAATAAGTGTTTAGGAAGCCCAAGCAATTATTCAAAATAAAATCCAGACATCCATGCAAAATGAACAATTATCATAGTAAATTCTAAACATGGCAGAATTTGTTCCCAAATCAAAAACTGTTTCCTTTTTAGGATATTATAAAAGTATACTATAACCATTTTCATTGTTCTGCTTATTTCCATAATCTAATTCAATGATACTTATTTTATATGTCACTTAGAGAATTTCTCTCCTTTTCCTATTTTAGCTAGTGATTTTAGACATCCTAGACCTCAATAAAAGAAAAAATGCTAACCTCTACACCTCCACCAAACTAAACTTAGCTGCATTGACAGGTGTTAGAGGATTGAAATGATTTCCCAGTACTTCTTTGAACCTTACAATGAAATTGGTAGGACAAAACAGATGTAATTGTCCATACTTTTCAGAAAAGAAGACATGAAGCTCAATAAGGTTAAAAGATCATTCAATAAGTATTATTAGCCAATAAGTAGTCAGTGAGTAAGCATTTATTAAATGCCTTTTATATATTAAGCACTGTGCTATGCTATAGGGATACAAAGAATTGCAAAAGACAATCCTTGTCCTTGAAGTGCTCACAATCTAATGGAGGAGACCACCTACAAACACATATGTTAAAAACAAGATATATATATATATAATAAATAAGAAAGACTCACCACAGAGAAGGTATTAGAACTAAGAGGGACTGAGAAATGTTTCCTTGTTATGTTAGCTGATCTGGGGAAGTCAGAAGACAGAGGGAAGGAAGGAGAGCATTCCAGGCAGGAGAAAGATTTTTAAAAATGCAGGATTCGGTGGTGTGGGGGAGGTACATTTTTTTTTTTGTTAGAGGAAGAACAAAGAGGCCATTGCAATATTGGAAAGGATTGTGTGTGTGTGTGTGTGTGTGTGTGTGTGTGTGTGTGTGTGTGTGTGTGTGTGTGTGTGTGTATGGGGTGGAGGGGACAAGGAAGGTCTTATGGTGTGGGGCAAGCAAACTGGGTTATGAAATGCTTTGAAGGTCAGAGCATTTTGTATTTGATCCTGGAGGTGATATGGATCCAATGAGTAAAGACGTTGTGACTAGTAGTCACTTGGCAAATGCTTATTCTCTTTCTCCGTTCCTCTAAAATGTATTGAACAAGAGGAACTTACACTTTAAGAAAAATCACAGAATGGGAAATTAATTGGAATAGGGACAGAGTATGGCAGTCTGAAGCACCAGCAGATTAGGGCAATAATCTAGGAGAGGGGAGGGGAGGGCCATGGTAGTGGTATCAGAAATGAGAAGGGTGTAATTCTAGAGCTTTGTCAAAAGAGAAATCCAGAATACTTAATAACAGATTCACTGTGAGTTTTGAGAGATGTATCTAAGATCCTAGAAGTTAATGAGAACAGAGTAAATATGGAACTTGAAATTTGGTTTTCTGATCTTAATCCATTGTTGTTCAATCATTCAGTTGTGTCTGATTCTTCATGACCCCGTGGACCACAGCACACCAACACTGTCCATGAGCTTTTCTTGGCAAAGATACTAGAGTGGTTTCCATTTTATTTTCCAGTAGATTAAGGCAAACAAGTCAAGTGACTTGCCCAGGCTTACACAACTAGTGAGTATCTGATGCTGGATTTAAATCCAAGTCTTTTCCTGATGCTGGCCAAGAACTCTGTCCTCTGAGCCACCTATTTTCAAGTTTGGCGCTCTATAAATCTTAGCTATAATTTGCCAGTTTTGTTTTAAGATAACATTTTGCTCTTTTCTTTTTCTCATAAGACGTTTACCTTTCCTTCTTGGCTCCAGGGAACAGAACTAGGAGCTTCTGAGAGATAAATTAAGAATTGTGGTTGGGAAACACAACAATTAGAAAGCATCTAAAAATTTAATGGTGGCTCTTCAAGAAAAAACTAGCTTACCATTCATGTTTTAAAGAGAATTCTGTTCAGATGTCACATGAGATAGTATAATACAACACTAAGATTGTTATTCTATCATCTCTAAATTGAAACGTGAAAAAATATCACTGAAATATACTGCCAGAGACAGCCACCTATTGAATACCATTTTATGTATCCTATAAAAGGTTTTATAAAAACCAAAGTGCATCTTCAAAAGTTATCACAAAATAGACCAACTAAACATGAAATACCAAGAAGCCAAGTTAAAACAGAAACCTTGTATACCTGGGTAAACTATATGTTTCTGCAATGCCATAATTCTATAATTCTTACAACAGTGTTGTAAAATTCAAATAAAATGGGGTCATACAAACAACAATCACTAAGTATTCATGTGGGCACATATTGAGAAAACTATATTTAAGCATTATCTATGATTTTATTGTATTTTTATTTATTTGCTTACATATTGCTCAATAACTTTTTAATCTGGTTCCACTCAGAAGTGTTGTGAGCCACAAGAAGCAGGATTTAATACCTTTGCTTTAGAACATAAATGACCTTCAGCAACTAAATATTATAAAACTCCATTCCAACTTTCTATTTCCCAACAATTCACCAAATGTTTACAATTTATTTCATAAATTTGCATGTTATCCTTGCATAGGGGCCTTGCTAATCTTCACTGTATCATTCCAATTTTAGTATATGTGCTGCCAAATGAACACTACAATTTATTTCAAATTTTCTTTGTATCAAATAAATAAATCTTAATGGAAAAAGATAATCCTATAATATTTGAGCAGAAAGGAACTTTATAATTAATCCAAGCTAGGATCCTCATTTATTTTTTAGATGATGGTACTGTTATTCTAACAGTAGTAGCTTCCCCAAATAAAAAAAGGTCTAACTGAAGCTAGAATCCAACCTATTCATGAAACACAGATTCCACTAATTTTTGCCCATACTATAATTAACATTCCTTAATTTTTATATTTAATTTTCATTTCCCCTGCTTTTTGAGGTTATTTTTATATTCTTACAGAAATAATGTTTCTCTTTTTAATTCTTGTTTGATTTTTTTCCTCCTTAAAAATAAGCATCCATTTTTAAAAAAGTATGAGGAGATAGTAGAATGGTACACATGTGTTTCTTTTCTAATACCATTTGATTATGCTTTTATTTGTATTCAATTCTAACAGTTCAAAAAAAGATTTCAGCTTTTGACATCCATCCTGTCTCCATGTTCATAACTTTTTATATCTCTAGGACAGCTTCTTGCTTTTGGAAGCAATGCTAAAAAATGTTTTATTTATTTATTTATTTGTTTGTTTGTTTATTTATTTATTCTCTTTTTACATTTAGAAGGGACTTCAGTGGACATCTAGATCAACTCAAACCAAAAAAAAACTTCTAAAACAGGACATTAGCAAATGAATCTCAAAATCCTACATGTAATTGGAGAGAGTAAACTACTTCCTCATTTAGCCCTGTCTGCTCTAGTTTGGGAGGTTTACTGACATTAAACTAACATTTTCCTTATTGTAACTTCCATCCACTGTACCTGATGTTGAACTCAAAGGACAAACAAACAAAAGTCTGAACTGGCTTCCATGTGACATCATTTCAAATACTTGAAGACTGCTGTTGTCTTTCCTCTCCCTATCATCTCTTCTCCTCTCTAGACACCTCTAGTTCCTTGAACTGGTCCTCCTTTGGCATGAATTCAAAGCCCTTCTCCATCCTTGCTGCATTTCCCTGGTCTCTGTCCAGGTTGTCAACATCTTTCTTAAACTATGTTTAACTATAACTGAATAGAGTATCCCAGATATGATCTTCCTAGATCTAAGTAAAGCAGTGCTCTCATCTCTTTATTCCTGGAAGCTATGTCCCCCTTTCTGTAACCCAAGATTACATTAGCTTTTTTTGGCTGCTATATCACATGGTTGATTGTCATTAAACTTGCTATCCAAGAAAACTCATAGATTATTTTTAGACTAACTATGACTTAACCATGTCTACTGTATCATGTTCTTTTATTACCTTTATCTCTTTCTATTTGATTATACACTAGAATGTAAAATTTTCCAGGTTGTTTTATAATTGTTTGACAACAAAGTACAAAGTCCAATTGTTATTTTATCCCTTGATGCCTATGATTGTAATACATAAAAGATTTTGCTCATTTGCTATTTCAAACTCTTATAAACATTTCATCCTTTACTGTACTTGAGGATCTTGGAACATGAGAACTTTAAGAACTTGGCTACAATTTTTACAAAGTAGGATATATGGTTGGGAAGGAATTCAGTTTGGATTAAAAAAGAGAATTTTGAAAAGGGATAGAGCAGCAAAGGACAGTTGGATTGGACACCTACTACAACAATGAAGAAATTATTTTGTATATTATTTACAATTTCACAGTGCTTTCAAACTGGTTTGTTTCTCATATATTTTATTTAGCAATTTATACTTTGCCACAAATGAAAATAAGTATGTAGAGTTCAGGCTATACCTCTAGAGACTATAAAATGTAAATTTTGAGACAGAGGCAAATGAATGATAGTGAATTTTTAAGTCATCCAGAAAACTAACAAAACTGGCTTCATTTTATGAAAGGACATTTCCCTTACTAATAGGTATCACAAAAAATTTGTCCATAACTGTTTGTATTTGTGCTGTGGTAAAATGATCCATTAGTTAATTCCTGAATTCAGAATCTGTATATTAGTTATATGATTTTTTATAAAAATTGAAGGAATAATATAATAAATAAGTTTTATGGGAAAAATGTATTAAGGTGCATAAATGTCCCCAAAGCAAAAATTAGAACATAAGATTTCAGAGTTATCTTCAGAAGCAATTAGATCTACCTCTCTTATTTGACAGGTGAGGAAATTGAAGTCCTAAGAATTAAAGTGATTTGCTCATGGTCATCTGGGAAGTAAGAATGACTTAAAGGATTTAATTCCAGAGCCTCTGATGCTAGTTAGTACTGTACAGCCATGCTGTAAGCCAGTGGAAAACATATACTGATTATAACCTTTAAATGAATCTTAGGGAGTCATTTGAGGTTCAGAATGGTAAAGAATGGTCACTTCACAAGACAATATTAGACACAAGATTTGATGCAGTTTTTACTGAGTTCAAGTATGATTAAACAATCTATGACACACTTCTTTTTTTAATCATAATGGTAGTTATTGTCACAGAAAAATATGTAGCTGTGCAATCTCCCACATGGTTCAAAGTTCTTTTCATACATATATGTCCATCTTCCTTCTTGATTTAGTATTAGTAATCATATCAAAGCTACCTAGTTTTTGGAGAACACAGGACAATCAATTATCCTATAATTCCACCCCTGCCCCATTCCTTTTCCCTTCCCAGGTCACTGTTTTCATATAGGTATTGCTTCCTCCCAATAGAAAGGAAGTTTCTTAAGGGCAAGAAACTTTCTTCTCCTCAATTCTTAAACCAGTGCTGAGAACAGAGTAGGCACTTAATAAGTGTTTTCATTTATCCATCCATGTCTCATCCATCCATCTTAGAAGGATCTCCATCCACAACTATGGTCTTAAATATCCTCATTGATATCTGGGTATTGCTTAGCACATTGATTGGTCAACCCCTATCTTTCCAGCAGTCAACATTTAACACTTGATGCTTTTTCATTGGCATGGGTATGCTTCCATAATCCCTCTCCCCTACCCCGAAGTTGGCTCATCATGCAGGAGCTATTTTGGGTATCAGGTTATTATAGATCTTTTACATGTGCCAGGGAGGTTGTAAGACAAATGACTTAGTTTTGATTCTGGTGGACTCTGCGTCTGTACTTCTGTCTATATTTGCTGCAAATGACAGTCTCCCTGCCATTTAATGTTGACTATAATGTGCATTGCTCCAGATGCTAAGAGTAGTATTTGAAGCAGATCCAGACCTAATTGATCTGCCAACTCTTTTAGACTTTTCATTTGGTCTATAGTGTGATATTGCAATGTCATATTCTCTCAATTATTCTGGTCTTATTTCTGTTTATTATTTTTTTAACTTTTATCTTTTTGTCCATGTACTACAAACATAGCCAAATCCATTGACAGTTTTCCATCTTGGCATCAAATTATTATGAATTTTCTCTTATCCTACTTTTTTAGTTCCCTTGCTATTTTTACTTGGTATGTTCTGCAAAACTGATGGCAGGACTCAAGAATATTGACTGTGTTTTCTCTGTCTGTATCATTGTATTATACAGACTTTAAGTTCAATAAATGATTATTGAGGAAAAAGGGGAAGTCAAGTAGAATGAATGTTTATTAAATTCCAGACAACATGCTATATGCTTAAAAGCATTCATATGATCCTCACAATAATCTGGGAGGTAAATGCTATTATTATCCATATTTGTTTATTGAGGAACTGAGGCAGAGAGAGAGAGGCTAATTGACTTCTCAAGAGTCACATGGCCAATGAAAATCTGAAGGATTCATATTCAGGTCTTCCTAATTCAAGTTCTAGTACCCTAACCAGTACACCACCAAGGTACAAGGAAGGAAGGCTGGTTCTGCAATGCCTCCCTGGCTTCGATTTATTTAAAACTACTTCATAACATTGAAAAACAACTTAGAATTTTTTAAATTGCTGTGGAAATTTCAGTTCATTTTATTTGGGATATAGAATGTTTTCATTAGTTTGCTGCTGGTTTCAAGATAAAATGCATAAGCAACATAAAATATAGTTAAAGTCAATAAAGCCTAAATAGGAATTCAAGACCATAAAGACATGGTAGAAGTAGAACTATGGAAAAATCTCAAGTTCATAGGAGGAGAGAGTTAGTTGGACATTAAAGACTATCTTGTACAATTCCTTCAGTTTGGAGAAAAAGAAATTAAGGCCCTGGGAAGTTGGGATTTTTTTTCCTAGTTACACAGCTATATGTGGCAGTCAGGATTCCAATCTAGTCTTATCCTCTCTCGGCCACCCTACCTTTTTCTTAGTAGAGCATGGTTTCAATTTATTAGCCTCTGAATTGTGGACTCAGCCCCTTTTGTTGAACTTCTTTACTCCTGCAGCGGATAAAAAGTATGGTACTTGGGGCTTAGTAAAATTTGTAAAGTGTCATTTGTGATCACTTCCTAAATTAACAACTTGAAAATCATCAACTTAAGTTAGCAATCTTGGTTAGTTCTGTGAATGTGTCTGTCTGTCTGTGTGTGTGTGTGTGTGTGTGTGTGTGTGTGTGTGTGCTTGTGTGTGTGTATGAAGGATTTGCAGCAGTCAATCATCGATGTTGTTCATAGCTGAGAAGTAAAATTATTGTGCTAATAACAGTGACAACTACATGTCTAATCTCATTATTTCTCATCCAGTTGGCAGAGTGCACTGCAGTCACTCAATGTAAGCCATTATAATGGGTGAAATAAAATCCAGAGGCTAAGAGGGAACACAATTGAGGGGGGAAAAAAAGAAACAAGAACAAAAACAAGAATGAGCTACTTATTTCTTAGAAGAAAATGACGGTGCATTAGAGAAGTAGGGTAGAATAGTGTGGAAAGAATTTTAGATTGGATCTCGGGGTCTTTAGGTTTCAGTCTTCATCAATACTATTTTAGTATCTGAATAACCTTGGATATAGTCATTTAAACTTAATCTTTGCTTCTTAGTTCATAATATCAAGAATTGAAAACAATGATTTTTATGTCCCTTTGAATTCTAAGTGATCTAAGTACTTTCTCAGCATTGTTTAACAATGACAAAATTTGTCCAATTTAAGGTTTATTTGTTTTTTGTTGTTGTTTGCATATAGTATTGCCTTTAGATTCTATCAAAGTGCCAATCCCAATGATAGTTACTGCCATCTGCCCTGGAGTTTTACAGTATTATAGAATCTCAAATCTCCAATCTGTTCCAATTTATTCTTAAAGAGTCTCCTAAATAATACCACAAATAGATATTCCTAAAGAGCTCCACTGATGGGGAACTCACTATCTACCAAGGCATTCTATTTTTTTTATTTTTCTAATTAGTAGAAATTATTTGTTATATTCAACAAAAATATTCTTATGAATTTACTTACTATTTTTAATTCTACATTCTGGATTTGAGAAAAACAAGTTTAATCTTTCTTTTTGTGGCAGACTTAGTTATTTAAGAAAGAATGATTTTCCACCAATGAATTGATTAGGAGCAACTTTACTGAGAGAAACCATCAGCAGATACTTGTACCCATGGTAGTAGGAGGATTTCTATGAGAATAACATAAAACATGTGATTTCAATGCTTATTCTCTTACTTTCTCCACCTTCAATTAATCTTCTTATTTTGTGGGGGGTTTTTGAGTTTTGTTCTCTGTATAAAATTCAGCTTATATATGAAATTTCCAAATTGTGGTCTCTAGTATTGAACTTAATACCCTAGATATGATCTGAAAGGGGTAGAATCCTGTGGGACCATCACCTTTGTTTTAGACACAAATCAATTCAGCCTACGATCAAACACAAAAGATTTTGTTCTTACTCTAGAATTGTCTCATGTTGAACTTTTGTTTCATGAAAACTGGCAGATCTTTTATTAAAAATGAGACTTTTAAATAATGCAACCTTAATCCAAGACTTGTACAATTGATTTTTATAAATTTTTATATTTCTGCCTAATAAATTTTATCCTTTTAGATTCAGTTCATAATTTCAGTTTCTTGAGATCTTTTGCAACTCTTATTCTATCATCCAATATATTAGCTATACCTTCAAGGACTGCATTACTTGCAAAATTTAGAATTGTAAATAAGTGTATTCATGTGCATATGCATTCATCTAAATCATTGATTAAAGTATTTAAAAGAATAGGATAGTTTACTAGAAATCTCCCTGCAGGTTGTCATCAAACTACTTTTTAATCACCAGTCCTTGGGATCTAGTCATTTACCTTGTCCATTTTGCCCTAATTTTAGTATCATTAGATTGGTAAGCTAATTAAATTGTAGAATATAGTGAAAAACTGAGTCCAACACCTTACTAAAAGTTAGACATACTATCCCTACCACATTCTATTTCTGTAGCAATTCAAAAATCCTGTCCAAAAAGAAAATGGGAAGTTAGTCTGGCCCAAGTATTTTTTTAAATGTTCTCTGTCCATCTTATCATAATCAACATTTTCATTTCTGTTTCCATTAAAATACATTTTTATAAAATAGTCTGTAATTAGGTAAGAATTAAAGTCAAATGTATTGATCTGTACTTTGAAATTTTTTTAATCAGATTTTGTACCTTGAAATTTTATAGAACAAGATCAGTGGCAAAGTCAGTAGCCTAAACAACTTTTACACACATATTCACTCAATTGAAACAAAAAGACTGAATCAATTATTAATTTGAATGTAGCCTTATCAATTACAAAAGATACAAAATTATTTTCTGATTAGTTAACCTTATTAGGCTAGCTTTAATATATGGTATATTTGTCATTTTTTATCCACTACACATGGTTGAAAACTCTTCAGTGTAACTACACTAAACCAAATGAGTTTATTTCTCATTATACCAAATTAAATTACTGATTTCTTTCCACAACTAAAAATCTGTAACTTTTCATCTTTGGGTATATGTTTGTGCCCTTTCCCTAAGCTGAATCCCCTGGGCACTATTAAAAGGAGGTTTCCCAAATTCTTTTTTGTGACTTTTATGACCTGAAAGTAAGTAATCTGATTGGTGATGAAAATCAGGATCAACATAGAAAAATATCTTGGGGATCAGAGTTCTGCCAAACACTTAAGAACTAAGAAAAATATACTTGTGCACACAAATGGAATGTTGGAGGAAACGCTGAGTAGTCCACTAGGTGTTAGAATAACAGTGCAAATATATCCAGTGGTGACATGCATAATGGCACGACCTCCCTGAGAGCTCAAATAATTCAGAAAAGAAAAACGTATATTGCATTATAGAAGTAGAAAATACTGGACCTTTAGTGAAAAACAAAAATTGTGTGTGCAAAAAGAAATAATAGCTGAAGCCATGGTAATGTCATTGTAGGTACATGTCTACTGAGGGCTTTTCTCAGTTACATTTACCCCGAATGAATTCATTGATGGAAACCAGAATGATTAAAAACCTCAGTTGACTCAATCAACCTTTTTTTGGTGGGCATGGGAGAGAGATAGAATTCTACTTTAAAAGAAAACAATTAAAAGGTAAGCTAGAAATTATTTGAAGCACATACATACATATATGCACACACACATACATACATACATACATACATACTAAAGGGATACGTGCTGGAGTTCATATGCTATTAATCCAAACTCATATCCTTGGCATGTACAGAATTGTACCAAGAGAGATAACGTTTGGAATTATGACTCTCAAACATTGAAAGATACTCAATCAAAAATTGATTCTGTGGGGGCAGCTAGATGGTACAGTAGATAGAGCACCAGCCATGGAATCAGGAGTATCTGAGCTCAAATCCAGTCCCAGGCATTTAATGATTACCTAGCTGTGTGACTTTGGGCAAGTCACTTAACCCCATTACCAGAAATTTTTAAAAAATTTAAAAATTGATTCTGTGATATTTTCTTTATATTATTTATAGGAGTAGAAAAATGGATTAATGCATTTTTGAAACAATTTTCAGCCATGGGATTTAAAAATGGTTTTCTTATTAATCTAGACCTAATCTAGACCTAAGGAGAAATTCAATTAATCAGAAATTCCCATAAACTAAGTATTCCAGTTAATTATGATTGAATTGTACTAAGTTTTGCAATACCATAAGGATATAGTGACTGCATTTAAACCAAATTCCAGTAATTTGAACTGGAAATCAGAGAATGCATTTGGGAAACAGGAATCTTTCAGTGAATATGTCAGGGGCACCAAATACATGAAAACCTGCTCTTTATCAAGATCCTTTTTAAAAAATGCTCTATAGAAAGCTATAGCTAATTCTATAACGAAAATTTTATGAACTCTTACTTTCCTGTTACTTTCTTCCTCAGAATTCTCCTTTTTTTGTACTTCACAGGAGCAATCATTATTTTAATGATGATTGTTAAATGTTCTGGAACATTTCTCTCATTTTCAATAATAATTCTATCATATATACAATGAACCCACAGATAAAAATATTGAAAGAATAGATTTCAGACTTATAGTATTAGATTATACATTTTTTGCTCAAGGCAGATTTATGACTCTAATCATATCCACTCACCATTATCATTGGTCCCTTTTTAGATCATTAGTGTGGAGGCTAGTTCTTTTATTAAGCAATTTATTAATATTAAATATTAATAAATAAATATTAAACAACTTATGGAAATGCATTAGAATAATAGTAAAGTTCTTACAGTCTTTTTTGTAATTGAAAATTTAAAGAAATTTATTAAAATTTACTCAGATATCTCACTTAATATGTATAGTTTAATTCCTGTTATTCTGCAATGGATAGAGTGTTGAACTTGGGAGTGAAAAAAACTTGAGTTTGAATCTTGCCTCTGATACTTAACTAATTTTGTGTAAATCACTTAACCTCTCAGCATCAGTTTCCTCATCCATAAAATAGGAACAATAATAGTTCTTATATGGATGTTGTCAGATTATAATGAGATAACAGATGAGGATCACTTTGCAAACACTTTGTAAAAGATGACTTTTGCAATTATTTTTCCTAAAGGGACAATTATAAAAATAGATAAGAGGTTTATATGCTATTTTATATAAAACAATGGCTAGAGCATGGATTTGGAATTAGGGAGATCAGAGTTCAAATCCAGCCTTAGACCCTAGGGGTATGACCTTGAGAAAGCCTTTTAACATGTCTTCCTAACTTTACCATTTTTAAAATGGGGATTTGTTGTGAGAATAAAATAAATTAATAATTATAATGTGTTTTACAAATGTTAAACACTAGATAAATACTATTAATATATACAATATTTTACTACTAACATTATAATGACTAATACTATCAAAAAACGTAAATGTGGAAAGGACATTTAACTAACTACCTTGAGTTTTTGATAATGATTTGTGAGGCCACAATTTGTGTAGAGAAAGAGTTAGGAATAATTGCTAGAGTTCTGTTGTACTTAAAGTAATTTATTATAATATCATTTTTATTTTCAGTTTAATTTTAAATGTCATATATTTGTTTTAAAAGCTTTCAAGTTACATGATTACAGTGATAGAAATGCTTGAAGTAGCATTTTAACTCTGGGAATTCATATCTATATTAGAACTTTGAAATTCTTGATTTAATTTTTGAAATGTCATTGAAATCTTTCCTTATTACATTATTTTCACTTCTGAATGTTTACTTTCCCTCTTATAATGAGTAATAAAAAGAAAGTAAAAATTTGGGGATAGGGAAAGAAGAAATTCAGAAAAACTAATTGACATTTCACCTGAATTTCATAGAATGTTCCCCCTGAATGCCTTTAGAAGTCTAGTGAAATCTATGGTTTTCTCAGGTTAGTATTTTTAACTGCATTAATAAAATAAATATAATTATAAAACAAACTATAAAATATTATTTTATAGATAATGAAATATTATATGCAATTAACTAAATTTGTCATATTTTTCCCTATTCAAGTTCCAAAATACCTTAAAAATTTCTCCCTGGACCCTTTTGTATGTGGATCCCAAGTTCAGGATGCTTGGATCAAAGTGTATGAACATTTTGGTTACTTTTTTTAGCATAATTTCATATTCATTTCCAGAATGACTTGATCAATTGACATCTCTCCCAACATGCATTTGTAGATCTATATTTCCATAGTCCCCAGGGCTATTTTTCCTTTTATCTTTGTTTACTGAGTGAAGTTACATTTGAGTTGCATTTATTTCATTTTTAGTAATTTGAATAAATCTCATGTAATTTATGATAGTTGTTATTCATTCATTTCAGTTATATCTCATTCTTTGGGTCCTCATTTGGAATTTTAATGGAAAAGATACTGCAATGGTTTGTTCCTTCCTTCTCTAGCTCATTTTAGAGATGAGGAAACAGAGGCAAACAGTTTAGTGACTTGCCCAAGATCACACAGCCAGAAAGTGTTTGAGGCCAGATTTGAACTCAGGAAGACTGATTCTTCATGACTCCAAGCTTGGTACACTATCCATGGCATCACTGAGTTTCTGGTTTAATTTGGGAAACTCAAAGTTAATGGTACTTTACTATTTACAATTAATCATATATTTGCAATAGTTCACTATCTGACTTCAGTTCTTGAATTTTAACAGTAGCATTTGATGAAATATTCCATCAATCAATGCATTTTGGTGCATAGGAAGAATTTAATAAATGCTAGTTGAGGGGCTGCTAGGTGGAGGTAGTGGATAAAGCACTGGCCTTGGAGTCAGGAGTACGTGGGTCAAATCCGGTCTCAGACACTTAATAATTACCTAGCTGTGTGGCCTTGGGCAAGCCACTTAACCCGATTTGCCTTGCAAAAATCTAAAAAAAAAACCAAAACAAACAAATAATTGATTGAATTTTTTAAATTATTTTAATTATTATGAATATTTTAATTATTATTATTATCCAAGTAACATAGATGTTATTCATGTAAAAGCAATTCAGTTTCAGTTAACTGAAATCATGGTATTAGCACCATTCCTCATTTCCATTTTTGTTAAAAGCATCTGATATGATCTCTTATTTTTAAAAATGTCTGTGACCTTTGACCTTCAAGTCATATATCATTTGGAGCTGGTGTTAAATGTTGGTCTAAAAGCAATTTCTGCCAGACTGCAGTCTGCCACTTCCAATTTCCTAATCGTGCATTTGAAATGGGGAGTTACTTCTTAAAGTACATATGTGCTTGGATTTATCAAACACTGTCATTTAGCTCAATTAAAAATTTTTCCTCATCATTTTTAAGGGGTAGTATACTTACATATAAGTTCTTCTCAATTGTACTTTTCTAAAGCTATTTTCTTTTAATTATAAAGATTTTAAACTGCTCTTCTACTAAGAAATTGAAAGTTATTTCTCTTGTTTTATGTCCACAGGTCCAAAGAACACAACTTACCAAAATATTAATTTGTTACATATTATTTATATAATTAATTTACACTGCCATAAGATATCATAAGTAAAAAATTACATTAACTTAAGAAAATATCTAGTCAGTAACAATATAAAAAAGGAAATTATGCATTATTTTAGTTGCAAATTTAATGCTTTATTCTGTAGGTGCATTTTGATTTCATATCCTCAAAATCTAGAATTATCACATTTTAAAAGGTAGTTATAAAGTTCCATTTCTAAGACAATTAAGATACCAATCTCTTTTTCCTTCAACATCCCCAAACTACACCCATGGGTTTTAGGGAGTGGAGATAGTCATATTTTATTTATTACCTAAGATATTTCCACTATATAACAAAATTGACAAAAACAACCACAAAAAAACACATCTTGCAAGGAATCTGTTTGGTATTAAAGTATTTTTCTTTAATATATATATATATATATATATATATATATATATATGTATATATATATGTGTATGTATATATATATACATATATATATATATTTTCCTCCTGAAGGTGATTTGCCTTGTTAATATTTTATCAACAAGCACACAATCACAGGATTAGAAAAATCTTTATCTTTAAGAACCATTGAGTTCAAACAATAAGAAGCAGACCTAATCTACTTTTATGAAGTTCTGATTATTAGGAAACTTACAAAATTTCAAAATCTGCCTCTTTTTTATCCTAGTTTGTCTTCCAAGACTATCAAAACAAATCCAATACTACTTTCTATACTAGAGCCCTTCAGATAACTGATGAACCTTGTCATGTCCCTCTGACTTCTTTTTTTTAATTCTTTTAACCAATTCTTATGTAACATGAACTCAAGATCCTTTGTCATTTTAGTTATTATCCTCTCAATTCATACCTGCTATCAGCATCTTTCATGAATGGTGGCAAAAAGAAAAAAAGCACAATATTCACAATAGAGCCATACCAGATAAAGTCTGGCAAGGCTTTCACCTTCCTTAGTGCTAGACTTTTCCTCTCCTAATGCAGTTTAAAATTGTATTAGCTTTTTTGACTATTATATTTACACTTAAACTCAATACATATATATATATAATATATATATATATTTAGATGAATATTCTAAAAATCTAAACATGCTTGAAAGAAGCAATTGACCAAGTTAATTTTTTCAAGATAAATTTTGAAAACATCCAATACATTTTGTAAAATTCTTTGCTAACCTTGAAGAAACTCTAATTTTTAAAAATAGATTCAGATCTGCCAAAACTCTCTAGTGTTGAGAAGTTTATGAAATCCATCTCAAATGGTAAATAGTGGATGAGTTTATAACATTTCCAAGATGGCATGGCAACAGTGTATGGTAGTGGAGTTAAGAAGACCAAGAATTTAATCCCTGCTCTGTTTTTTTAAGTAGCTTATAATGATAAAAACTCCCTTAAGTAGCAAATTAATCCTAACATTGCCCAAGATATGTTGCTGCAGTGTGGTACAGTGTGGTCAAAAGGACCTACAAGGAGCAGCTGGATGGTGTAGTGGATAGAGTACTGAATCAGGAGGAACTGAGTTCACATCCAGCCTCAGACACTTAATACTTACTTAGCTGTGGGACCTTGGGTAAGTCGCTTAACCCGATTGCCTTGCAAAAATAAAAAAAAATTTAAAAAGACTTACAAACAAGTATTTAACATAACCATATTGGGGGGGGGAATGGTGTATGTAAGTCAGAAAGGAAACTGAAAAGCAGGGGTGAAGGAATGTATTCCAAAATTGTACAGGCTGTGGGAATTCACAAAAGTGGGAGATGATTTGTCAAATATGAGGAACAATAACCAATAGACCAGTTTTTCTAAAGTTTGTATGAAGTAGGGAAAACCATAAAGTACAAATTGAGTTCAGGAGAGAATTTTTTTAAGCTATTTTTAAATTAAACATATGTAAACAGATATGCACTGAAGAAAGGTATCTAGATTAAGATTAAGAGATCCAGGATAGAACTTGGAGTATACTTACTGAACCAGTAAAGACTGAAAAAAAAGTCATAGTCTAGAAGAGAACCAGGAAAGAACAATGTTATGGAACCCAATTAGAAAACAGTTTCTGAGATGAGGATAGGGAGAGTAGGTGTGTTAAAAGTTACAAAAACAAACAAACAAACAAATAAATAAGAAAAAACAAAACCAAAATTCCATTGGATTTATTCTCTAAAACAGTAATAGTAAACTTCAAGAAGGAAATTTCAGTAAAACAGTGGCAATCTTTATGTTCCGTCGAAAACCTTTATGCAATGTCTTCTAAGTTTAAAATTTCCTATAATAGGTTCTCAAAAAGTGGAAGATTATTTTGGATAGCAATCTCTCTATCACATAGCTTCTATATAATCATGTTCTCTTGTGAATACAAGTCCCAAATTTAAATAACTAAAGTTGTACTAGACATAAAGTTGGAAGTCTTAGGCATTCTATCTATAGTGGGTAATTCAAACCACAACATAATTAATTTTGACAAATGCTACTGAGACTACTTCAGCTGAATAAATTGAGAGGTGATCCATATTGTCCATTAAGATGGATGGAATGATCATCTCACTCTCTATCTAGGCTCTAAGTTCATTTAGTTCTATTCTTGGAATGATGCATTTTGCATTCATTTTTCTCAAACAATATTAGTTTTCAACTTTGAAATTATTTTTATAATTTCAATATTGGATAAACATAATGTGGTCTACTAACCAATCATTAGAGTCAAACAAGCAATTAAAAATAGTTATCAAAAACTTCTCCCATTTCAAGAAACTTGAGTTGAGGTTTATTTATTAAGAACACATGTCAGGGAGGCTAGGTGGTGTAGTGGATAGAGCACCAGCCCCGCAGTCAGGAGTACCTGAATTCAAATCCAGATTCAGACATTTAATAATTACCTAGCTGTGTGGCCTTGGGAAAGCCACGTAACCTCATATGCCTTGCAAACAAAACCTAAAAAAAAGAAAAAAAACATATGTCTATTATCTAAAATAGTTAAACATATCTTGTTAATGAAAATATATGGGGAACTCTTAGTGAACAGGAAATATATTTAAAGTGTTCTCAGTCACAATCTGCAAAACATATCAGGAAACTAAGCAGAGAATTCACCAAGTATTTATTTACTGTGCACATTATTATTCTAAGTGCTAGGTGGGATGGCATGTGGTGGTATAGGAGGGAGGGAATATAGGGGATTGAGAATGAGACACTGTAGAAATAAAGAGACAAATGATGACAAGAGGTCCTACTCTTATGGCAATTACAATTGGTTTGAGTCAATATGATATGTAAATATTATTAATAAACAAAATTAACACTCTCCTTGTAGGCTCACTGTTAAATCAAACTCTATAATTCTATTTGGCATGATGTTATTATAATCATGATATGGTTCAATTAAGTCAATTAACAAGAATTTATTAATTTCTTAATATGGATCAAATATTCTCCTAAACCCTTGGGAAACACAGAAAGACAAAAATAGTTCTTGTCCTCAGAGAGTTTACAGTCTAATGAGAGACAACATACACATAAATGAGTACCCATAAGTCACATACAGAGTAGTTGGAGGGTATTCACATAAAAATGTGCTGGTAGTACAAAGCTTATTCATTAATCTACTGGATTTTAGGCAAGAAGAAAATGTAGTCTGATGAATAAGAAAACTTCAAGCTGACTTTTAATTATTTCTCTGCAGTTTGAGCCTCTGTTTTGTTTTTTTTTTGTTGTTTGATTTTTTTTTAATCTGTAAAATGAGCAACTTGTACTGTTAGATTATCTGTCAGGTCCCTGCCAGACCTAACAGACTGTGAATCTATGATTCTGATTACCAAGAACCATACTTACAAGTACATGATACAGGAAAGCAAAATTGTTATAAAAGTATGATGTATGAGTTCAATGTAAGAGAGTTTATTTGAGAGCATGTATGTCCTACTTAGTGTATACCTTCTTTCCACCTAAGTAAATCATAACTACTCCATGACTTTCATTATATAGCAATTTTATTCTTGTTTTACTCCAAAGGCTCCATAGAGTCACCTAGTGTTCTGGAGTGCTTTTTCTTCCTGCTTACTTACATAACATTACCTTCCCTCTCATTTACCCAACTTGTCCATCTTTCTCTTTATGACCAATCCATCTCCTTTTAAAAAAAATCATACATAATTTCCATCATTTCAGTCACTTCTTTGGCTATTTTGTTTTTTTAACAACATACTACATATCAAACAGGTGTGTTAAGATAAGAACAATAATAGTAACAAGGGTAATGATGAAGATGACAACTGACATTTAAGTAATCTTTTAATATTTGCCAACTTACCTATATAGATTATTTTATTTGATCTTTATTACCTTATAAAGTAGTCTCATGTTTCATTATCTTCATTTTATTAATAAGTAAGCTGAAGCTCATATTGGCTCATGATTAGATAACTCCTGTTTCCATATACTATTTTCTTTCTATCACCTTACTTTAGGTGTGTAAATTAGCACCTTACATAACTGTATATAATTTCAGTATTAAAATTACCCAGTAAGTTACTATATATATATATATATATATATATATATATATATATACATATATATGTATATATATATAATATATATATTGTTACCCCCTCAACACACACACACATATATAAGAGGTAAGCTAACATAAAAAAAGATGTTTCTCCAAAATTAATAATGCAAATGAGGTCAAGGTTAAGGGAGAAACAATAACATGAATTTAGGATTTGTAAAATATAATTTTATTACTCTAACCCTAAATGTTTATAAAAACCAGGCGAAATCAGCAAAGGGCATCAAACCTAGATGTCAAATAAGCAATTAAAATAGTTATCAAGATTGTTATTTGGAGATATATAATTTATTTGTTCACCAAGCATCTTATGGATTACAAGATAAACTACAGTGCCATGATAGTGGTTAAAGTTATGAAGAAATGTTTGGTGACAATGGCAATAAATTTTGAATATGATTCTAGATAGTTCAAAATGGATAATCCATTTTAAAACAAAATGCCCACAATTTCTAACATGAGTAGGACTTAATCTCTTTTAATAGTAAGAAAATCATATTAACTACCAAGAGTTATTTCATTGCTGGAATTTTTAGGGAGACTTAAGATTTATAGCCTAATTGTTTGATAATAATTTACAGTGAAGTCTTAAGGTATTCCCTCCTGTTTTAGCTTCTCACTTTTTTCTTCTTTACCCTCATCTTCTTGGCTGCTTGACATGTGTATTAAATTGTCCTAATCCCAATTTTTCCACCTATTGCTGCTTTTGCAGTTAGCTCTTATTCCTGTGCCCCTTGAAAGATACTTGTGTGGCAAAAGAGGGAAAAAAATTGGCAGTTGCTGTCAGAGCTAATGTAGGACAATAAATCTCATATATTGCCAGTGTGGATTTACTTTTCATTTTTAATGGCACCAGCAGATGTTGGAGGAATTCTAGACTTCCTGCACACTTCCATTTTTACAGCTGGTCCTGCTTGACTAGTTCTTGACTTTAGGGAAGCAGTTCCTGTGTGTTTACACAGTGATTTACAGATACCTTCTTCCCTATGAAGTCTGACCACCCTCTTGTTTCCATTCACAATTTCCCCTGAAAAAAAACTGCCATTGCTATCTACTCAGCACCTTACCAAAACTCTCAACCTTGTTTTGCCCCAGCAATTGAGTCTTTTTCCCAGAGCTAATCATTCTGAAACATCTTGAAATGTAAAATCACACACACACACACACACACACACACACACAAACACACATGCATTCACACACACAAACAAATGAGAGAACATTTTCAGTCTCAACAAGTCAGTTGATAGCCTCTGTGATTGCCGACTTTGCTATTTTTTTTTTCTTCCTTTCAAAGACACTCATGAGTATTTGCATTTAGGCAACTTGTTACTCCATGGAGACTTTTTTTGCCAAGGGGTGTGGGGAAAAGGGGGTGGCAGTGTTTGTGTGTGTGAGCAGGCCTCAGTGCTACCGTGGCACGAGCTCTCACTACAAAGAATAGAATGCTCCTCACACTTGATTCTGAAGGAAATGGTGACAGCTTTTAGCAATTGGAAGCATCCCATGAGGCTAGAAGTGCCACTGACTGCTGCTGTCTTCTTTTGAATTCTACTTTTTTAGCATGTATATTGTTCACTTGCTTTCTTGTTCCATAAGATGCAGCGCAAAAGACAGAGGCAGGAAGGAGAGAGCTGCAGAGACCGCTGACACTGATCAAAAGGCAAAAAAAATTTGCCTGAATTTCCCTTAGTTGAACAGCATGCTATGCAAGTACCACTTTAAAGGATTGCATAAAATTTATATGGTAAATAAGAAAATTTTCAACTGTTATAAGAAAGAATAGAATGGAACATAATAGTTCATGATTGCTTTTTTCCTTCTCAATTTGTAATATTTATTAAATACATCGAAAAGTCATTTGAAAGATGGCAAATTTCTTTAATCAGTTCACCTATTTTGATGCCCTTTTCCAAATATCAATTAATCTTATTGGAATAAAGCTAATTGATTCTGAGGAGAAAAATAAATTTTGGTAGAAATGACTGCTTCAACTTAAACTGTTGAATTTAAGGCCACAAATATTTTCAAAGTTTTCTTATAAGTTATTTAAGGGTAGAGACTTTCTTTTTCCCCTATTTGACCATACCTGACATTAGCATGTGCTAGATAAATATTTGCTTATCTAATTATTTATTATAAATAAAGCAAAAATTATTTTTCCATCTATAATAAAGATATATTATATATGAATGTATAACACATCTAGACATATGTATGTATAAAAAAAGGCAGCATAACATATGCAAAAGCAGGCTCAGCAAAGAACCAGGACCAGGTGGGTTCAAATTCTGCCCTTGACTAACTGCTTGGCTTAGGGTAGGTCATTTGCCTTCCTAGTGCCATGGACAACTCTCTTAGGCTATAAATTTCTATGAACTGCCAATGTTCTTTGCTTACAGGATAAACCAGTGGAATCAAAGGTTTGCAGCATAAAATCAGTCAAAAATGGTCCATGGAGTTATATAAAGCATTTTTAACTGTCTAGATAGTACTATTTTTTTTCAAAAAAATTTTAACCTGTAAATTTCTTCTTGTTATATCCATAGATACTCCCTAAATGAATTTGACTATCCTTTTTCAAAAGTGTTTTGATTCTATTAAAAGACTCCAGGTAAAAAAAAAAGAATGCAAAATAATTTTCATATCATATCATGTGTGGAAAGAACTGAAGAGATGAAATCAAATTTGATTTTCAGGACAAGTTTTAATGTTAGTTTTGTGAACTAGGGCAAATAATTTAACCTCTCTAAACTTGAATTTATCTGTAAAATGCCAACTGTAACAGTCATTGTGAGAATCTGAGATAATGCATACAAAAGTATTCTAGAAAATGTAGTTTTGTTATAAAAGATTATTCTAGTGCTCTGATTGTAGGTTAGGCTTTGCACTGGATTTCAATTCAACCATTAGTTCAGACATTGGACTGAATTGATAAAAAAAATTGTTAAACCAAAAAGTGACCTATACTAGTATAAAGAAAATCATTCCCTTCATGACTACAGGCATATTTTTGTTTGTCTCTAATCCAATTGTTTTGACATCACAAAGATTCAAATTATTGATATTTTATAATTGCATTAAATTATTTGACCCAGAACTATCCAATATGTTACTACATAGAATGCTTCCATATGATTCTGTCCTTTTATTTAGATGGCTATCAGTAGATATCTTTGGACAAATTTTCTGAGTTTATGTCTTTGAGTGATTTGTGGCACCTATTATATAATTTAATAGTGATCAAAGAGTGGTATAGAAAAATGAACATTATAGTAATTTATTATATGCAATTTTTCCAAAAAATTTTTCCAAAATCTATCCCCCTTGAATTAAAAGACCAATAACCTCCTCTAAGGTATTTCAAACCTGAAAGTAAGCAATTTACAACTTAGAAAAAGTTAGTCTTTCTACATGGAGAGTAAAAATTTGCTAAAAGTTAAGTTTTAAAATTTGGTGTTCAGACCATTTAATCTTATGGCTATTGGTTATGTTTTTTTTTCCTTTGTGGATGACAGAGATAAAAAGATCAGCTTGGCAGCTTGCTGGCAGGAAACTAGAGTGTTTAGGTTTTGTTTTGCCTTTTTGCAAGATTGGTCCACAAGAACTTTAAAAGAAAAAAAAAAGACGATGCAAATTAAATACGTTAGAAACGTATGTCCCATCTGCTTTTATTTCATTTTTAGAATAAGGTTTTCATACCTTCTTTTATTTTTATATTCTATGATACCACACTATAATGTTGGCCACCTCAGAGACAAACTAAATTAGCTATCCTGACCATATGGAAAGGAAAAGCTTTACCAGCTAAGGAAACAAATTTAACTCCGTCAAAAAGGCCTCTCCGTTCTAGGGTTTTACAAAATGTTGCTAAGTACATAGTAGGGGAGTGTAACCCACCTGCAGAAGTGGAATTTGTAAAAAGAGTTTTAAAAATTCGAAAATAGCTGTCTCCTTTCCTGGCGTCATTCAGGAATCACCCATGTTTGAAGCATACTTCTGGTGCATATTGCCAGCTGGATATGTTTATAAAGTAAACTTGGGATCACAGGCTGGGAGGAACCTTAAAAGAATCATAGGATCATAAATTTGTAACTATAAAAGATTTAAAGACTATCCAGTCCAAAGGGTCTAATTTTTAGATTGAGGAAACTGAGGCTCAGAGAGTTTAATGTGACTTTTTAGCATCAAGATTTCTCTTTAATAATATACTTGAACTCATGTTATCTAGTCATTGGGTTCCAAGAATGATAAAATATATACTAAATAGCTGATTTCAATTATCTAAGGTCATTCATTAGAAAAGAAATCTTCAAAGAAACAAGCATTTGATTTCAATGACAATTGTAAAGAATGTTGACCTTTTTTAAACAGAGAGTTTTATTTTATTTGCTCATTAAGTATAAATAAGCCTGAGATTTGAGATGGAAAACCCAGGCTATCATCTTTTTCCTAGAGAGGAGATCCTCATAAATGTACCATATAAAATGGATGCAGGTTTTCAGTCTTAGTTTTTATATAAATTAAAATGAAGGAAGTAAATGCTTTAACCCCAAGCATGTATTTTCTAACCATATGTAGAATGAAGAAGTCACTTCATCGTCCAGGTCTACTTAAAGTTGACAGGTGCAATTATTCATGATGATTGAGAATATCAGGTTCCATACATGACCCCCCAAAGAAAAAAATTAAGATTGTAGGAAAGCTTCAGTTCAGAAGAATGAAAGATAGCCAACCACCTTGTTTGCTGACATATGGATGTTACACCCAGCAGGGCTAAGTGAAGGGCGCCTGAATTCCATTTTTATATGATTTATGTTAAAATTCACATTATTTCAGTGAATTGCTGAATGTAATAGCACAAGCCTATAAGTGAAGTCATATGTGCCAAGTCCTTGTCTATATAGTTTGGAACAGCTTCATTGTGCTCTCTCCTCTAGTAGGCTTTTCACCAAACAGCGTACTGATTACTAAAATTACCTGAATGTATTCAAGATGTGTCTCAATATTTCTTCTGTCACTAGGGGAGGTGGAGATGCAGTAATATTTCCAGTTGGAAATCATGGGACAGTCAGCATTACTGTTATCCTCCCTGTGAGATAAAATTAGACAGCTGTATGTTTGTATAATGACTTCAACAGTCTCAGATTCCCAAACTTTCCTGGAGTAGTTTTGGGGCAGTACTATTGTCCTTCTAGTGATGATAGCTGGTACCATTTTTAAAAACGTGACAGTTGATATTAGTTTTGTGAATTAGAGCAAATTTAATTTTAATTAACTTATCATACAAAGCAAATCTTGGCTTAAAAATTGAACATATCATCATGTACATGTTGATGGCTTTTTTTTAGATCTTTTCCATATCATTTTTAATGTACAAGTTAGCTACATTAAACAGTTAACCATAAAACATGGGGTCACTGGTATCTGAACCCCTGAATTCATTGCTGACAATAGTACCTAATGATCTGAAATGCATAAATAAAGACTTCCTCTTCCTTGTTTCTTGGGAATTCTTAATGCTCATGTTGAGCTCTCATCATTTTCATAGGCTGGTTTATAGCTAAGCATAAAAAAATGGTTTCCTTAAACCATATGATGCAATTTACATTATTGATAAAGGAAGGAAAGGAAGATGAGCTGCATGTGGACTACATATCTTTCTTTAAAATGTCTCTAGAACTGCCAATCTCCCATACGGAGGAGATAGATCACTAATTCACTTACATGATAAGTATCCTATAATAATGAGCATTAACAAATATGTTTCTGTTAACCTTGCTTTTGTTGAGGAAAATTAATTTGAACTAAAATATGGAATTGTATATTCCCTCAAATATGGGAAAATATGTTCATAAAAGATATTTATAGGTATATATTAAAAAGTTTACCAGGTATAGTTTGGGGCAATATTAAGGAATGGAATAATTGCAAATTATTTTGAAGTAAAATGAAGTCAAAATTTGAGTTTTGATTTGAAATTAATAGATAAGCAGAGAAGAAATCACTTCTTTGAAGGAGATAGGTTGAGAGACTGGTTCTCTCTATGATTGTTTTTGTTTGTTTGTTTTTTTAGTATTTAGTCAAGAATCATCCATAGAAAAAGATGAAACACTCGGAATGTCTACTTTTAGTGAAAAATATTCTTTGTTTTAAAAGGCAAAGTGAGTTTCTAATATTACATAGAAGCCATTGGTTTCAGAGCACATATTCATACATAACATCTTCAGTTACATTGTCATTTAATATTTTTGGTTGATGAAGCTTAACCGCTTACAATAAGACATTACATGCTATACAGTTAGGGTTGCAAACACCCTTTATCAAAGCCTCTTTCATCCCCAGTATATCATGCTCTAGCATTCAAGAGCTATGTTAGATAAGGTAATATCTGGGTTTTTTTTTAATAAATAGAGGTATGGTTCAGTAGTTTGAGGTAATGACCAATTGTAAAGACTGTCAAATTTCATATCCAGATGAGCCCTTTCACTTTTTTTCTCTCTATAGTAGGTCTGAAGTTTATCCTCTCTGTTTCAATAACTTTATCTGAAAAAAATGAGATGATGATAATGCCATTGTCTCTTACTCTAAATATCTACTGATTTAAAAATGTCTAGGAGATATAAGGTCTTTTAATTCAAGGGTATGTTGGAGGTATTAAGTATTTCTGCCCAATAATCTTCCAATAAGACTTTCTCTGACTAGCAGCAAGAGAATATATCAACAGCTTATAAAAAGTATATGCATTTTTATACAGATATTTAATGGAGTTCTTATTTGGTTAAGAATGTAGCTCTCTGGGGAAGCTAGGTGGCTCAATGGATAGAGCACTAGTCCTAGAGTCAGGAGGACCTGAGTTCAAATTTGAACTCAGACACTTGACAATTGACTAGCTGTGTGACCTTGGCAAGTCACTTAACCACCATTGCCTTAAATAAAATTTAAAGATAAAAAAAAATATATAGCTCTCCAGTGAAGCTAGGTGGCTCAATGGACAGAGCACTGGCCCTGGATTGAGGAGGATCTGAGTTCAAATTTGGCCTCAGGGACTTAATAATTGCCTAGCCATGTGACCTTGGGCAAGTCACTCTTAACCCCATTTCCTTAAATTTTTTAAAAAAAGAATGTAGCTCTGAAATTAATGTTGTCTTTTCAAAGCTAAAACAACAATAAACAAATTCTTTTGAAATGCATAATTTGCATGAATACCATCTGAGAATTTTAAAGTTATATATGCGTAATTCTCCTTGCATTAAAAGGTTTAAAAATCTTTGGAATATATCAATTATTTGTTCTAATCTGATAGTGAAAAATAAAATATATTTGCAAAATTTGTGGCAAATCACTAAAATAGAAAGAAAAGCAAAGGATAAATATATAACATGGGAGAGAGGGAGGAAGAAAGATGAATAGGAGTTTATGGATTAAGGTAAGGGACTTGATAGCCTTTAGGAAGGTAAAATTTTAGTCACTGCTTTTGAAAATGCTTAATATATGAAGAGAATTAGAGGTACCTTTGATCCACCTATTACCACTTTCCTAGTTCAGGAACTTGAAGCACAACTGTTATTCAATTCAATAAAACAATTCAGTTTTTGATGGAATATAACCTTGGTATCAGAAAGTTTTGTTTCAAAACCTTTCTTTGGTCTGCTCAGTTGTCTAAAGCCAGGTGTGGCATTTGACAAGATCTCAGAGATCCCAGAAAACTCTCTCTAAGACTATGATTTAGAGAAGTAAATAACTTCTATAAATGTCCCTTTGTATCAGTTGAAGTGAATATACTCGTTTCCCTATATTAATGAAATCAAACATTTGGATTCTTTTAATCAAATTTCTAGTTTTTAAAGAGAGAGAGACTTGATTTAACTTGCTTGAGACTGGACTGTCATTCTAGACTTTTATGGACTGTGCAGGAAAGTTAAATTATCATTCAACTCAAGGTAATTATTGTGATATCCTAATGAAACAGTGAATTGTATTTTTAGTGTACCAAGTTAGAAAACAGGAATATGTGAAATCAAACCTCACCTCTTGTACTAAATACCTCTATGACTCTGGGTCACTCACTTAAGCCCTCTTTGATTCAGACAACACCCTATAATTTATTATTTTCTTCTAGGTGGAAATTTACACGATAAAGTCAGTCCTATCAAATCCAGTAATTCTCAGTTAAATGGTATAATTTTAACATCCATACAAACGTACTTTCCTATTTAATAATTGGAAGCTGATAGCTCAGAACCTTTCAAAGTAACCAGCATGTTTGCAATCCATATTTAAGGGTAGATCAGAAAACAGACCACAGGCGACTTTATATGTGTTTCCCCATTCATTTCATTCAATCTCAATGTCTAAAAAGTAATACCTTTGTCTTTTTTCTCAGCGACTTCATTCTTATTTATATATTGTGTTTAGAACATATTTTTGAAAAAAAGTACACTTATGTATCTGAATGTGTTTAACTAATAAACCAAGGTCTATAGCAGATGGGCAGGTGAAAATGTGATTATGAGGTGTGTGAAGATGGTTCTCTTTCCATAATACATGCCTCTCAAGGTTTGTTTGTGCATCTGTTATGTGCATGGTTTTTCTTTTTACTGCTATCCTTAGAGATGTTCAACCAGGCAATTTTCTAAACTAAAGGTCTACCGTAGACGAAAAAGTTCTCCCCTTAAACACAAGTATAGTAAATGTTTCTTCCTGTTTCCTAACAATCAAAATAAATATGATGGTGTCATCTTTTCCCTGGCAGGTTTTGGTGCTCACTGTTGAATTATTGGACTCCGCAGTTTGGAACTGCACTAAGTGAGCTGTATATTTAGGTAGACACAGGGTGAGCTGTAGGCTGTACCTTGCTTCTTCATTCATCTGGGAAATGCAAGGGAACTGACAAAGCCAGACTCCATCCAGGTGGTTGAATTCCCCACATATTCATTTGGGTTGGAATTTTCAAATGTCAGATGCCAGGAGATCTCATTTAATGAAATGTTTAACTCTGCCAACCCTTCAGCAGTTGATGTTTTTTCAGCAGAAGTTGGGAAATACTATTTATATATGTAGAGGAGACTTCATATAACTTGACGAAGTTGTTAACTTGTAGGATCGGGCAAGTTTTCCCTTTCTCCCTAAACCAGTGACTCCATTTTTTTCCCTCAATGCAACTTGGCTAAAGCTTCAGTGGTCCCTTTGTTTGGTACCTCTGGCTAAAAGGTTTCCATGCTATTGAAAACATTTTCATTTAAAAACAGGGAGCTGAGGCAAGCTATCTTTTTATTGAAAATACAGAAGAAGGGGGGGGGAAGCAGTAAGGTATCCTTGGTTAACTTTTTAGTTATTTAAAAGTAGCTTGTTGAAGATTGAATATTTCTATGTTTCACTAGAGCCTTTAAATATAAAAGAGATATGAGACTATATCTGACACCATCAGGCATATTATATTAAAATTTATGAACAACTTCATCAAAAACCACTTTCCCTCTCCTGCATAGAGACAGATTTGTTCTGACATAAACGTTACATGGCTGGTTGCAGCCTCAGATTAATGCGAAGACCCTGGCGATTCCTTTTAGACGTTATTTTATGAAATAATACCTGTCAGCTGCTGCCTGATCCCAGAAAAGGGGGCAGGTTTTCCAGGTCATCTTGCCATCTGTCAGCTCAAGCTCATCTGTCCCTCCACATTACCACCTGATCTGTGCTAACAGGCCTCACTGGGAGGCCGGCTTCATTGGCCCAGTGGGAGCCAGGCAAAGAGACTATGTGAGGACATCACCTGTGATTCTGAGATTTAATTATCACTGAAGTGATGAAGATGTGCACACAGATTGAAATGCTTTTGAATAAATTCATGGCACAGGATACGTTGCTCCCCACTCTCCCCCCTCCCCTCCTTTCATTTCCCCACCTCTCCCCCACCCCACCCCACCCCCCAGTCCCAGTTTATTTACTAGCTCCAACAAAAGCTTCCAGATTCGATCGTATTTGGATATTTGGAGAATCATAAAATTAAATATATTTAAATTATGCATGTACATACATGTTTAAATATCAAGGTAAAAGTAAAAACACCGATATAAATGCTTCAAGAAAAAAATACTTTTGCCCTTTCCTACAAACATGATTATTTCCCTTCAAAGTTCCCTTGTTATCTAATTTTAAAGCCATATTGATTGCTGCAAGCTGGAAAATCAGGTTTCATTGTGATTCCAGCTTTTTACCTCTGGTTTTGCTCACAGTCTGGGGTAACAGCGGTGCAGAGTTACCTGGGGTATCCTGTGGAGAGTTAATATGAGGGCTCACAGTGGAGAACCAAGTGTTACAAAATGTAAAAGGTAAAGGAGGGCAAGGAAAGCCACTGGAAAACCCTGATGACTGCAGGCTGCCTCACTCTCTCTGAATCAATACACTGCGCAAAAGTTATTACAGGTCTAGGCCCTTTTTACTTCAAAGCTGCTTAGGCGGTATGTGGCATTAATTCCCTCCTGTACAAAAATGTAGTTGATAATCACCGGGCTGAGCGAAGGATTTAGGACTAGAACAGCAGATTTCCTCACAGATTACAGACTAAAACCTAGTTTCTCGGGATAAATCAGGATAATTAACTGTAGTGAAATATGTTACCCTTGTTGATTCATGCCCATGTGATACTTTGTTAGGTAGGACTGCAGAGAAACGTTTAGACCGTTAGACGAGGGAAGATCTGACTCCCTCCTGGTGTCCTAGCTTGCTCTGTCACCCCAAGCAGGTTTTTATTTTCCCGCTTGTCAGGAGCGTGCCTGGAGTCTCAATGCAAATTATTAGGCAGACACTTAACAGGTACCAAAAGCTATTGTCTCCTTGTGCTAAAGCTCCAAATGAAAATGAGACCCCACAGCCAGAGGCACTTGATGGCTAAATTGCTTATCATAGTTGAATAACCCCTCAACTATCCTGGAAGAGGGTTTTTTTGTGGGAGGTTAGAAGATCTCTCATCTTCAAGATCTTTGCAAAGAGGAGATGCCTTTATCTGTTGGGATTTAAACAATTTCATTTTTAATAAGCATTTGTTAAGTGCCTGCTTTGTCCTGGTCTCTTTTCATGGCCCAGGAAATACATAAACCAGTCCCTTCCTTCAGGAACCTGACATTTTATTGGTGGAATACAGCATGTTCATAGAAAATTAATTAAATTCAAAACCTCAACAAAATACTTTCTGAAAGGAGGGCGCTAGCAGCTGAGGAATCACAATAGACTTTCTGTAGGAGATGGCTTTTGATTTGAGCTTTGAAGAAAACCATGGTGTGAAGTGGGAGTGAAGAAGGGGTAATTTCCTGAAACAGAGGTCAGCCTATGCAAAAGGACAGAGATAGGAGAGGGTTTGTTGGGTATGGGGAACACAAGTAGGCTGGTTTAGTTGGAAATAGAAAGTGTGAAAGAGAATATTATGCAATAAGTCTAAAAAGGTAGACCAGGGACAGATTTTGAAGGAAGGACCTTAAAAGTTAAACTGAAGATAAAAAAAAATTATCATGCAAAAAATGAGAATTTCTTAAGCTAGGATATGATATGGTCAGAGCTATGATTTAAGAATATCAATTAAGTGCAGCTAGGTGGCACAGTGAATAGAGCACTGGCCCTGGAATCAGGAGAACCTGAGTTCAAATCCAACCTCAGTCACTTAATAATTACCTAGCTCTTTGACCTTCGGCAAGTCACTTAACCCCATTGCCTTGCCAAAAAAAAAAAAAAAAAAAAAAAAAAGAATGTCTATTAAACAGCTGCCTAGAGAAAGGGACCAAAAGATCAATTAAAAAGCTATTAAAATAGTATAGGTAAGAAGTAATGAGGGCATTTTTTAAAAAAGGTTTGCCAAATGATATATATATATATATATACATATATAAATGTACATACACATATATATAATATATTTATTTATGTAGAAAATATGTTTGTGTATTACTGTACACATAATATATATATATATATATATATATATATATATATATATATATATATATATGTTGGTGCTTGTTCTTTGTTATTGAAGAAGACCAAAACATCACCATGTTAAACATACATCACACATGTGTATCAGTATATGAACATATAAATATGTGTGTGAATATATTTTGTTACATATACGTGTGTCTGAATGTGTATGTGTGTATATTACATATATACAATGTGTGTCTGAATATGCACATACTCATTAGAGCCTCACAGTAGTCCTGGGAGATAGGTAACTATGTGATTGAAAGAAGATCAATTCAAGATACTGTACATCATGAAAATATGATCGTCTTAACAACTGATTACTTGTAAAGGATGAGGGTGAGGAAAATCATGGAAATTACTGAAGCTATAAACTAGATAATTGGTATAGTGGTTGTACCTTTCACAGGTCTAGTTAAATTAAGATAATGTGCTCTGTTTTGTTTATGTTCTAATTGAGGTGCTTCTTGACTAAGGAGTAATTGGTAATATGTAGACTTAATAATCAGGTGAGATCCTACTGGCTGATAGAACAATAAAAAATGATTTACCAAGGGAAATCTTGTAGAAAAGAAATGGCCCAGGGCAGAGACCTGAGGAATGTCCATGCAAAGGAGATGATACATGGGTGAGGATACTGCTAAACCAATCAAGAAGAAAAGGACATTTAAGTAAAAGAAAAATCAAGAGAGATAAAAGCTCATAAAAATCCAGAAAGTAGAGGTTATCTGGGAGGAGTATTATTAGGCATATTAACAATAGTTAAAGCAACAACTATAAATGTGTATTAGGAAATAAGGGTGAGGGGAAAGGTGCTGGGGGGCGGGGATAATGTCAGTTTTTTTATAGATGGGGGAAATAAGTGGCACAGGGTAACTACATGATTCAGTAGGTAGAGCTTCATTCAGGTCTATTAAAATCAGGAAGATCTTTCTTTTTCCAAGTCCAGCCTCAGACATTTACTATCTAGGTGACCCAGAGGCAAGTCACTTAACCTCTGTTTGTCTCAATTTCTTCATCTGTAAGGTGATAATAATAATAATAGCACCTCCTTAGGTTGTTTTAGGTTCAAATGAGATCATTTCTAAGTGCATTTTTAATACTTTAGACAACTTTTATGTGAACCTATGGAAAAGTACTTAATCTACTTTTATAATTTTTCAAGCTCTGTCAAATCTTTGGAGTATATATTTATGAAATTGTTATTTATTGCAACTCAAAAGTAAAGTTCAAATACTCACAAAAATAAAGGACTGTATATTCTGGCTATCTGTACACTAACTGATTTTGTCTTGCCAAAATCACAACAAGCAAACGAACAAACAAGCAAACAAATTAGAAACTGACAGCTCTTTTGCTTAGAGGATGTCAAAAATTCTCAATGGTCTGTTTATAGGAATATGGATAAGCAAATTCATAGAATGGCACTTTCTCCTTTAAATCTTTTTATCACAGTCTTGCATATACTTCCTAAATATATTTAGAGATTTGAATAGTTACCTTCAGTGATTCCCTTGACCATATTAAAACTGGTAGCTTTTGTGAGTGTGTTATTCAGATCCATATAGTCAACACAAAAGCTAGGGATTGATTAAGGTATTTGTTTGTTAGTTATTTTCCTTTTGGTGTAAAAATCTCAGTAGATAGAGTTATGAAATCATAGTGGGTTATACTCTGGGCTAAATCATAAGAAAAGTGAATATAGGTTAGAGATTAAAAGAGCATAAGTAGAAAAATAAGGTATATGTTATTAAAAGTTTGCTTTAGTATAGAAAATAAATTGTTCAGGAAATTAGGTTCCTTACCATTGAAACTTTGACCTTTTATTGGACTGGATAGTTGCTCAACAGACTGCAAAAGTTACTATGATTTGAAAACTCCTCAGAATCATAACAAATGTGTCATTCTTAAATTAATACTGTAAATACATGTCCCAGGATAGAAATTTTTATGGCCAAATTCTATTTAATAAACATAGCTATTAAACTGAAGAGTAAGTATGCATATATATATATATGTACCTATCTATCTATATGTGTGTATGTATATATATACATATATATATATATATATATATATATATATATATATATATATATATATATATGAGAGAGAGAGAGAGAGACCAAGAAACTATGATGTATTTATTCCAAATTTATCTTAGGCTTTCCATAAAAATTGATCACAATTGGTAAAGTTAATGTATCTTCTCCCAAAGAGACTATACTAAAATTTTAAATACCCAGTCTTTTTGACATTGTAATCCTGCTTTCAGATACAGATCTGTGAAAATCTGTGAAAAAAGTATATGTAGCTAATGCTGAAAACTTCTGCTCTGCCTGCCAATTAAATATCCAAACTCTTGTAATTCAGTTTAATTTTATTCTACCTGATTTTCCTAATTATATAATCAATAATCTAGTAAACATTTTAAATGATATGTAGACATAAGAGCATAATCTGTACATTATGCATCGATTTCACATTTTATGCATGATTTCTAAATACTTCTATATTGCTATACCCCAATTTGGTGTTATAGTAAAATTAATTTGATTTTGATAGCAGAAAAACCAAAACCATTATATGTTTGATAAATTATCACTTTTTCCTTTAGTAGAGACCATAACAGTGGCCATGGCAATGGTGATGATCGGAGGTGAGGAGAGGGCATCCTGGGGCAATTTTTTCCACTTTGTGCTGACATTGTTAGAAAGTTTTTCTTTACATCACGCCTAAATTTATGTCTCTGCAACTTTTGCTCATTACTATTGCTAATGACTCTGAAGTCAAGTACCATAATCCTTCTTAAGGTATAAAGACAATTCTCAGTCTTCTCCAGCCCACTGTCTCCCCAGCCCTATACACAAATAGCCTTTTCTTCCCCAGAATGACTATTCCTAGTTTCACATTTACAGTGGAGGATAAAATCAAGCACATACTCAAAAATAGACCCAAGGTTACACAACCAAATATTGGCAAACTTGATAGTAATTTCTAGATCTATGATCTTCCTACTGTGTGCATTCTTAGAGGAAAAAATGACAAGAACCACCTTACACCTGAAATAACACCATAGTGAAACAGTTGAAGAGTAGCAACCAAAGTGTTTGGCAAAAACAAGAATTCTATTGAAGCCAAATGAGAGGACTGATCTTTGGGGAAAATGGAATTTAGAATATAGATACCTGACAAGGCCCCAACTCAAATGTATTTTTAAATAGCTATAACAAAAATAGCTTTCAATTAAAGAACCCAAAACACTTTAGGAATATTACCCTTAGTGCTTTCTTATTTTCTTTTTTGTTGTATACTTTAAAAATCATAAAAAAAGGGGCAGCTAGGTGGTGCAGTGGATAGAGCACCGGTCCTCTAGTCAGGATTACCTGAGTTCAAATCCAGCTTCAGACACTTAATAATTACCCAGCCGTGTGGCCTTGGGCAAGCCACTTAACCCCATTGCCTTGTAAAAGCTAAAAAAAAATCATAAAAAATAAGTGATTGTTTCAATAATGAAAATTATGTTATGAATAAATTGGTTTTAAGAAGTACAAAATTGCAAATATTTTTCTTTAGAGTTTGAATATGGCTATGTGCCCCAAATCAACAGGAACATCCAGTCAAAGGTTGTGATCAGGGCTGATGATCAAATATAAGAGAAAAATTATCCTAAGGAAGGTCCCCTCAAAGAAACTAGTCACAATTTCTGATGAGGAGGTCTTGGCTTTTAAAATAAAACTAGTTGAGAATAAATTTGGCAGTCAATTGATTCAAATTTCCTAACATTGTCCAGCTATGATAATTGGCTTGCTAATAACTATGATTAGCCAAAAAGTAAAAGAAATATACCCCTAAAAGTGTCACCTCCTCATTTACCTTGACAGAAACTTGAAGAGGTTAAAAAAAAAAGTTGTAGAGTAAAAGCATCTGGATAGTTTTAATACAAGAAGCATTAAATCCTGGCAAGTTAACTGTCATGGACAATGTTGATTCATAAAGAAATCTGGAACCTCGAGGAATCAGATAGAGTGAAAAGTAGTGCTCTCCTTCTGTTTAGTGAATTCCAAACAGCAATTTGAAATGATTCATGTCATTTTCTTGAATTCAGACCATGTGACAGACTTGAGCAAAATTTAAATCTACTTCCACTTGACCTGAGTGGTTCCCTTGGCCTCTCTGGACTTGGTTTCTTCATCTGTAATATAAGATTGTAAGATCCCATCCAGATCAAAATATATGCACCTATGTTATGCCTATATTTCAACTTATATATAATAAGATGCTAAAATCCCAATATGGCTTAATTGTTCACATACTGTCTCTGTTACTTATAGCCTATGTAACCTTAGAAAAGTCCTATAGCTTCTTGGGGGCTCAGTTTTCTCATCTGAAAAATGAAGATATTGGATTAATCTGAGTTGTTAAACTTGCTGCTCAACAAAAGACTCCTCAAATTTTCCAGTACAACCTGGACCAGATTAAAATATATATGAGTAATGTTTAACATATATACATATATATATATATAAACAATATAAATAATATTAACTGGGGGTTTTATAAGTTAAAAACTATACAGAGGGATTGTTTTTATTTCTGTCTGATACCATTAAATTAGATGTTCTGTAAGATACCTTCTATCTCAAAGTCCTAATATACTATAATATCCTGAAAAAGGTACACATATTACCATCATATAGAAAGAATTATTAGGAGAAAGCAGCAGTATCTCAACAATGTGTATTATTTGGAATAACAGCTAAGAATGTCTGAGATACAGAGCAATTATCCCACAAAGCTTAGGATTTTTTTTTTTGCAACCTCTGGAATGGTCAGTACTGTGGGCAAAACCATCAAAGATGGCAAAGAATTGGACCCAGGGTATATTTGTTGACACTTACAAGCAAAGAGTCTAAATGAAACAAATATGATGAATCATGTAGATAACACATGTTGCAAAAAGTCCATCAAATTGACTATAGCAGTGTATGACCAATACATTGTTCTATGTTACCAGAAAGATTCTTCTAAACTGGTTATCATACATCACTAACAACTACAGCTCATAGAAATTGAAATTTTGTTTTAGGTCATCTTCTCATAAGTTATAAATGTATAATCGTTTCAGTTCCAATATTTATTCAATTAATCTTCATGGGCACATTTCAGTAACAAAATTGAACACATAGTAGAGCATATCTACTTGTTTCAGAAGAAATGAGAAAAAAGAGAATAGCATCAAAATGTCTATTCTCAGACCTATCAATGTACTGGACTGCATTAGCAAGGTCTAGAAGTAGCAGATATCAAACAAAACTACCTCACTTAAAGTTTACCAATATATAAAGATCACTCCCCAGTGATTGCTTGGTTAATTTCATTCATTACCAATGGAATAAAACTAGGGAATATAGTAGGTTAATTCTTACTGAAAATATTTTACTCATATTTTAAAGAACTTTAAGTTTTATATTACATCCAGAAATTGGTTCAGTTCAATAGGTTAAATGAATTTCAAAAGAAAAAAAACATCAAGGGTACATAAGATAATAGTATGGGAGTTTTTGCATGCTCTGTACTTCATGAAAAACTTTTAATAGAATAGGTACTGATCTTCATAATCAAATTATAAATTGATGGCCAATCTGAAGGAATGTAGCCCTATTTGGACAACCACAAAGCAGAAAGTCGAATGTCTATATAATTAGGTACTGAGAATATATTTGTTGATTGTAAACAATAGTATCTACAAAAGATTTTGGACCCTGTCAAAAACTTTATCCTTGATATAACTTGGTCTCATCCTTACTAGCTATTTTACCTTATTTTTCTTTTTTCCTTTGTGGCTAAAATGCTTTAAGAAAACTTCTGCAATTTATAATTCTACTTCCTTTGCTCTCATTTGCTTCTAAATTTTCTGCAGTCTAGCTTCTGAACTCATTGTTCAAAAGAAACTGTTCTTTCCAAAGTTACCATTGATCTCTTAATTGGTAATCTGATGATCTCTCAGTCCTCATCATTCTTGATTTTTGGTCATTTTTGATATTCTTTATTTATTATCTTCTTCTCCTTGGATAATCTACCCTCTCCCAAGTTTTTTTGAAACTGTTCTCTCCTTCTCCTCCTACCTATCTAATCATATCTTCTTAGGCTCTTTGCTGCATCACAATCCAAGTAATAGCCAATTTATTGTTATGCACACGCTATATATCCTTAAAAGTTCAACCCCCTTTAATTCTATTTCTATAATATCTTGTTTAGTGATTTCATTAGTTCTGACGAATTCAGTTATCATCTCTCTGAAGATTTATCCAACCTCTCCCTCTCTCCTAACCTTCAATCATTTATTGCCAACTGCCTGATATACAATTTGAACTGAATTTCTCAAGGCATCTCATTTTTAGTATATCCAAAACAGAACACAATATCTTTTCCATCAGACCCTTCCCTTTTCCAATTTACATATCACTGTGAGGAAACCACCATTCTCCCAGAAATCTAGGCCCTCAGTATCACTGTTATATTTGACTCCTCATTTTCACTCACACTTCACCCCCTCCTTCTTCTTCAATCTACTGCCAAGTCTTGTCATTTCTACTTTCACATTATCTCTCATATACATCCTCTTTTCTCCATCACACAACCTTACTCTAATCTCTCTCTCTCTCTCTCTCTCTCTCTCTCTCTCTCTCTCTCTCTCTCTCTCTCTCTCTCTCTCTCTCTCTCTTTCTCTGGATCATCCTCCATTCTACTGCCAATGTGATTTTCTTAAAGACCATGATATTCTCAGTTCTTTCTGGATAAATGCCAGTGGTTCCCCCACTACCTCCAATTGCAGATATATAATTGTATACTTAGCTTTTAAAACTTCAGAATTTGATCATTTCCCCTCTGCTTTCCTCTATGTTCTGTACAATCCAGCAAAATTGGTCTTGTTCTATTTCTGAAAGCTGTGATACTCCATCCCCAATATTGGTGCATCTTCATTGACTTTCTTCAATGTCAAGAGTTTTCCTCCTTCTCACCTACCCCTCTTGGGCCCCTTAAAAACTCAATTTAAATCCTACCTTCTGCAAGAGATCTTTCCTGTTATCTCTACCACCACAATTGTCTTTCCTTTAAGATTAAATTCCACTGACACTATGTTTATCTTGTGCAAACATAGCTATTTGTATGTTGTCCTTTCACCAATGGAAGATAAGCTTCTTTAGGGCAGGGATCATAATTTTACCTTTGTTTCTTTCTCTACCACTTGACACAGTGTCTAGCATTCTTAATAAATGATTATGGCTATTATTGTTTAATGTTAATGTACTTGTCAGTATGGGAAGATATTAAGTGAATATCATATGTAGCCCCTGTAGTCAAGGTTATAATTTAAAGACAGTATCTCAAATCAAAATTTCCTATCATATTACCATACATTCATAGTAGCACTTTCCACAGCAATGCCTTTGGACATGATGAATATTATGTGCTTATATCAATATACATGTTATGACCAAAGTCCAAACTGGTTAATATTAATTTCCTAATACTTCAGTAATTCTGAAATCTCATCAAGGTGAATATAATTTCCATCTGTGCAGATAGAACATTTTCCATTCCTCTTTGTATCAGCTGATTTTTATCCTTATTTTCCACAGATGATCTACTTCGCAATTCAGAGATATTTTTAAAGGGATTTTTTTTTTAGGTTTTTGCTAGGCAAATGGGGTTAAGTGGATTGCCCAAGGCCACACAGTTAGGTAATTATTATTAAGTGTCTGAGGTCAGATTTGAACTCAGGTACTCCTGACTCCAGGGCCAGTGCTCTATACACTGCACCACCTAGGTGCCCCTTAAAGGTTTTTTTTTTAACTTTTGAGGATACTAGTGGGTTTTCCCCTGTTATCTCTCACTTTAACTAGATGACCAATCCATGATATTTTTCAAATTATACATTCTCTCAGATGATAATTCTTATACCATTTGTAACTATATACCAATGTAACAAAATTGAATGATGATAACTCATAGATAACCTTTAAGCCATTTTTTTTATATAGAACCCACATTGAAAATGGACTGTAGTCCTACTGGAGCTTATCCTTCTTTTGTTCATTTTGGTCACTGACAACATTATAGACTGTGGTATTCCAAAACCTATACCCATCAACATCATCAGTCATATATTTCTGTTAAAAATATGAGTCTTTGTGCAAAGGAACAGCTAAGGAAGATCAAATGAATTCTAGAGTATACAACATGCAATCCAGACCACTTTTCCCTCCTGTTTAATTATGGGTCAAATCCACAGTGCCTATCCCAGATACATGTATTAATATACTTAATTAACTGGTTGCGTAATTGCATATTATAGTTAAGAAAATAAGTATTTTATATACATATCCTCGTGTATGAATTGTTAGTCCAATTTCTTTAAATAAACATGGATCTTATTTTAATGTTTTAGATATTAATGCATCAGCATACTATCATCAAGAGTATCTGGAAGGTTTCAATATCACTTTCATTTGACCCTGTAGGACTAGCTACAGGAACATGACAAATACTGTTTATGCTATTCTTGATGTTAATGATCAGAATGTCATTGAACAGACAACTACATCTGTGGTTGCATTTGTAAATGAGTCTTAACTTGTGCACTTTTTTGGAAGATGCTATATCTTGCTCAATAGAAATTTATATGAACATGGAGAAATTCAATCAATTTTTCTCCTCCAGTTTAATCTAGGAATTCTCCTAGGTTCTGTAGCTGTTTTGTATGTTTACTTTCATTTTTATTGTTCCGTAGTGTTCTTTTAAAAGGTGAAACTCTGTAAATTCTCTACTAAATAAATAAGTATCCAAAATTGGGGTTGTTCTTAGATAGTCTCTGTCTCTCTGTCTCTCTGTCTCTCTGTCTCTGTCTTTCTGTCACTCTCTCTCTCTCTCTCTCTCAATCATAGGATCATATATAGAGAGCTAGAAAGTAACTCAGAGACCATATGGTACATTCTCCCCTTCCTTTCACACATAAAGAAACAGAGATTAGAGCACAAAAATGACTTGTCTCCTGGTCATATAGGTAGTTTTCAGAGATAAGATTTAAACTCAAATGATTCAACGCAAAATACAATGAAAATATTTGCTAGATAAGACAGTTTCTGGGAACTCTTTAGCCTCCTCACTGTGGTGATTATCAAGGTTAGAGGTGTTAGAATTGTTCACAATGTCATCTTTAAGTTTTATGTTCTTATCTTTATCCTCTTTATCCTTTCTTCTAATTTGATGTTGGCCTTTAACTTTTAACTAGGCAAGAATAGAATTCTTCACAGGCAGCTGAATCTGATGTGACTCCCCTTTTGATAGCCAGATATTTCAAAATTAAAACAACTAAATCATATCTACATTAACTAAATGAGTAGAGTTCAACAAACCATGGAAATATATGGAAGGTCTTTTTCTAGCTCACTCAACAAATACTAAGTTTGTAAACAAGATTCGCATTATCCAACTTCTATTAGTAGAATCAGTATTGATATTGCTAACTATGGTTAGTGAATTAGAAGCAATTACATAGCAATTAATAATTTAACATAAAGCATATGTCCTTGCCTGCCTCTGATTGCAGATATTAAAAGAGAATGTTTGACTGGCTATTCTAACATTGCTCAGTGAGTCATTGATTGAAGTAGAAATAGTTTTAGGTTTCTGACCCTTACTAGATATTCTACTAGAGGTCTGCTAGCAACAGGAAATGTGTGTACTTGTTGGAAGGAAAAAAAACTCCTGATGCCACCAACTATTTGGATGTTTTTGCAAGTTTTAAGTCTCTTTTAATTTGAAGTTGCTGCAGTTCAGCTTCAACTCTTTTGGAGTCATCAAAGGTGTTAGTGATGGGTCTAAAAGTATAATTAATACTATATCTTAATTATATCATCTTATGGTTTAGAATAAAGGAAAATTATAAACATCTATTGCTTTTTATTAACACTCATTCAGTTTTCTTTCTATAGAAGAAAAGTTTTTGTAGAGGATGGAATTTGATGCATAGTAAAAGAGGTTAATAATATTGATTATGTTTATCTAGCTACTACCCAAATATTTTACTTGGTTCAGCATTGAACACCCAGTGGGTTCTTGTGAATGCTTATGGTGCACATGAACACAGTAAATTTCATTGACAAGTATGGTGTATTTGAAGTTTGATGATCTTGCTTTGACACTAGCCTTTGCCACATACTATATTTGTGACCCTATACAAATTACTTTACCTCTCTGTGCCCCAATTATATCATCTTCAAAATGAGGGTTTTGTATTCTGTAGTTCTTTCAAACTTTATATCTATGATCCTATTTATCAGAATCACAGCATGTGAGAGTTGAAATGAATAGTTCTTAAACCAGAATTTTTCTGATAACTTTCCTTTTGAAAAATTATCTAGATCCTTCTGGGTCACCTCTCTTGACAGAGAACTCACTACCTAATGATGCAGTTTATTCTACATTTAGACAGGTCTAATTATTAGGAGGTTTTTCTCTATATAGAGAACTAATCTACATTTCTGCTACTTCTATTCATTGCTCCTAGGGCTGGCCTCTGGGACAGAGTAAAACAAATTTAATTACTCTCCCATATGTTTTTGCCTCCAATAATGAAAGGTGGTTTTCATGACTTCTTTAAATCTTATCTTCTCCCTAGTTCTTTCAAGCAATCTTCTCCCCCTGACATTCCCCCACCAGCAGCTCCTTGAGTCACCTTATTATTCTAATCACTTTCTTCTGGATGCTCTCCAGTGATATTTTTTCATTTGGAATCTGGAGAGTCTTCCTATGGGATCATTTCAAATACCAGCAGATAGTTCCATCTATCAGATGAGCAGATATGGTATCAGTACTATACAGGAAAAAGGCAATGGTAAAAACAATTCTTTGGAATGCACAAATACTGATTGCAGGCTTTCTGTAGCATTTCCTCATTTTTTTCTTCTCTACATTGATTTGAACTATGGCTGAGTATATCATAAGTTTTTTTAATTTTCACAATTCCCTTTTGCCAGATGTCATTTTAAGGAAAATCTCACAATCATGAGTTATGCTTCTGTGGTGCTCCCACTGCCCCAAACATATTAGGAGGATGCATTTTTGTGGTCCTCAGGCTGAGCATTTAGCATACACTCTAAAGACCTCCACTCAGGTGATAATTCTAGTACCATTTGTGCAAGAAAAACCCATCACTACTGGGTCACAAGCCAAATCCTTTTACATAGAAGACCTGACTTGTAATAAGAAGAGGCCTTATCAACTACAGGGACTAGATAATCTTTTTGTCATGAAATTTTTGATGCAATAGTACTTGTCATAAGTGTATCTGACCTTCCTTTCCATCTGCAGGATTGTTGATTTCCCCTATAAAACACTGAGATATCCTCAGTTCTTCAGCAGAGATGACTAGATTAAAACCTTCCTAGAAGCCTAGTTGAACATACACCACCTACTCTTATAATCGCCCACAGAGTGGAATAGAAATGAGAGTTGAATGACCCTGTATTTTCCAGTTCATGAAACTATAGTTGATAACAAATGTAATAAAGTGAGTTTTATTTACATTTGGTAATGGAGAAAAACCTTTTCTTCCTTCCTCCCTTCTGTCTTTCCTTCCCTTCCCTGCCTTCTTTGCTTCCTTCCTGTCTTTTTCTTCCTTCCCTTCTCTCCTTCCTACTCTCCTTCTTTCCTTACTTCTTTTCATCCATATTTCCCTCCTTCCTTCTTTCCTTCTTTCTTCTCCTGAAACATTTAATTTAGTATCACTTTCATTGCTCCCCATTTTAGATTTAAACTACCCTGCTTTAGATAATCAATTACTAATAGTAAATAGAGAGAAAAATCCTTAAAATTCTGAAATAGTTACTGGCATTTAATTAATACACAAGATTTTTGACCTGGCTAGACAGATAATGTTAACACAGCCTCAATACTAAACAAGACTGAACATGTGTGTGCTTGACTTTTATTAAACTCCTACTGAAGAAACAGATTAATTGGAGGCTGATTCACTGGTGAACAGGCGTTAAAGACAGAAGGACCTTCTCACATTTTGTTCTGTTATCCAGGCTTATGCCATCTCAGGTTGGCAAGGAGATCTCAACTGTAGTGTTTTGAAATGTAACTGAAAGAAATTGTAGAATAACAGGTGCAAAAAAATGCAAGCCACTTATAAAATGTTGATCTGATTCTTTTCTTTTTTCTTTGCCAAATGGTCACCTGACACTTTATTGACTCAGGTACTGCCCAGCTAGGATTTCACATAATAATATTATATGGAGGCTGATCATGGGACTCTGCAGCTGTTGTAATTATTCCATACACTATTATTGCTTCCTTTTTCCCCTTTTAGAATATCATTTTAAGAAGAAAGGATATTAAGCCACTTCAGGTTAAATGCCAAGCAAATTGAGGGTGGTGAGGAGTAAAAAAAGAAAGAAAATTCTCCCTGAAAGCATCCCATGAAGTATGCTACACTTCTATTTGTAAAGCCTGAATTTTATTGCCCCAAATGTATTTATTTCCTTTATATTTGTTTTAAATTACTCATGTCCATTGATAGAAGAAATGTCTGAAGCAAAATGTGATGTACACTAAAGGAAGATATTTTAGTAGATAACTGCTAAAGCAAAGAGCACAAAATTTGAAGTCAAGAGACTTTAGCAGCACTCTCAATTCTATCAGTAACTCTGTGACCTTAAGTAAATGTTCCTGGGCCAAAAATCCTCATCTTCAAAATACCTAAGTGAGCTTCTATGATTTCTAAGACCTCATTTAGCTCCCAAAATGTAGTTTTTTATGGTACAAGCATTTAGATCTAGTTAGCTAACTGAGATGAATCTTTTGCCTTGTAGACCAGTCCATTGTACATAATATCCTGTGCTAAGGAATCAGGGTAGTCCAATATTATTCTACAGTTATTTTATTCTAAAGTGATTGTGTTGAATATCAATGTTCATTATGTTGATTAATTTCTTTTCAAAAAGTCTAATTAGACACATCATACGATTTGTATAGTTATTTTGCTAGAAGCAATTAACATGAATGTTAGTAAGAGTTTTGTGATTACTATTAGCTTTTAAGAATTCAAACTATTACACATCAACTATGTCTACAGCAAATTGAATGGATTATATTTCTCTTGAGGTCTGAGTCATTTGAAGAAAGCACCTAGCTTTGTAGCTAAAACTGAAGAATGCCAAACATTTATCAGGTATCTACTAGGTACCAGAAACTAGGCTAAGAATTGGGAAGATAAAGAAAAGTAAAAAACAACCCTCACTTTCAAAGAGTTTTTGTTCCACCTTTGGACCTTTGGACATTCTGCATGGGTCCAGTCATTTGTGATTTTATGCCTCAGACCCTTTGTCCATAAATCTGGTAAAAATTGAATTGAATCCAATGAGTAACATGGTGATAGTTGTTTCATTTTAATTTAATGAATTCATTTAAGTCACCCATTAACTATTGTTTAATATAGTTCAAAATAGAAAATTATGGGAAATTTACCTTTGTAAAATCAAAGCAAAATATCCAATTAGGTATTAATTCACCTTAACTAAGAAACATATCTTCATGAAGTTAAAATGTCCTCATGTTGTCTTTATGTTATACTCTTCTTTGAGAAATATAAAATATAGGAAGAACTTAAAATCATAGAAAAATTTACTATCCAATTTGCATCTTTCTATATTTAATTTATGAACTGGCCTTCCAGCTGTTCATGCTTGCATCCTGAGCTGTATTATAATAATTTAACATAAAATATAATAAAGACTATGTTTAAGAATCTCACAATTTCTGATAGATATATATATAGTAAACATTGTAAATGTGCTTTGCAACAGTTGATCAGAGGTATACTAATGCAGAATAAAAGCCCACAAATGAAAGGTGAACTTCTTCATATCTCAACATTCCCAGACTGGTAAAACTTTTCCACTTGCTCCATGATGTTATAAATATCAAGATTAGTTTCTTCTAAAATTACCAGTGCCAGGTGCATTCCATTTCTCATGTCAGATAATATTTTGTTACCAATGTTCACAGTTTAAAAAGTGCATAAATAGTTAGCAAAAATGAATGAAAGTTATTATTTGCATACTATTATTGATTTTTACATAGATAGAACTGCCAAACAAATTCTGTCTTTAAAAAAAACACCCTGTATTTAACTAGAGCCAATATTTCCCAAACAAATTTGGCTGAAGAACAAGTTGGGGGCTTAACTATATTAGAAGCACCATTAATTCTAGGACTAATGGGGGAAGGGTATTGGATACCCTGGGATAAAGAAAAAAACATGGGACTTTAGTGGTAAAATATAGGAAATTAAACCATTTGCAAACCAAAACTTTGCTTTAATTAATAGGTTCAATGCTAGTGTCTGCCACAAAGTTAAGTGCTATATAAATGATTGATTGATTGATTTTCCTCTCAAAAATATTAAACACATAATTACTATTGTAACAAAATGATTATTTTATTAAGTAACACATATCTAATTTTATATTCAATATTTTCCAAAAAATCATCATTAATACTGACATATCTTATAGAACCATTATGTATAATCATGTGGACTTCTGAATTTGAGTAGAATGCAATTTGAAAAACATTGATTTAAATTAATGACCTCAAAACCAAAACAATTTACAGTTTATATATATAAATCAACCCCCACAGACCTACTTTGTTCTGCTACGTCACACCCAAGTCCAAACATACAATTGTAGAGCTCAAGATGTTCCAGTCATATCTTCCTTGAACCTCTGTTTGAAGGTATTTGGAAGGACATCGTTCCATGTGGGGATATTACATACAGCAACTGATTCAACAGTAACTGAGAACTTATGTACAAAACATTCTTTACATATTGACAAATATTTCTAAAAAATGAATTGGTATTTTTGTTGTCGAGTGTTTCATGAGTGACCTTTACCTCTGTAGACATATGCAGTTTTCATTTTTTTGGGTGAGACTTTCAAAATATTTTTTTTAAGTGTTCCATGTTAACAGTGACATTTCTTCAGTGTATTCTGAGGCTTGTAGTTTCGAATTTTCTATCTGCTTTATTTCTAATTACTTATCCCATCCTAGTTTTAAATACCATGCAGATGTAATTGACAGTGATGATATACAATATGTATGAAATGAGCTTGTCCCTATCAGTGGTGTGTATCACGCAGGACTCCATTGCAATATTTACAGTTAAACTAAACTTTTTTCAATCGAGCAAAATTGCATTTGTTTTGCAGATTTGCTCATCATTAAATGTGAAACATTTCACATTTGTCTTTTTGAGTAATTGGCTTTTTAAAATGATAAGGTGCTCTGAACACTTGTTATGTGGATAGGTCTGACGTTGTATCCCAGAAATCCATATGCCATACAGACAGAACAGAAGAAAGATATTCACAAGCATGTCACAGATTGGACTAAAGCAAGCCAAAAACCAAAGTGCCATGGCATTAACAATAGCACCAGATTTACTGTCACGATTGCAATCTGTGCTGTATCACAGACAGAAGGAGAACTTTTGATAGGTAACACCTCAGGGTTTTTTTAATCTTTTTGGCAAATTATCATTTATCATTATATTTTTGCATGCCATATAATATTATTGCAATAATATTAAAAAACCCAACAAGATAAGTTTAATGGGCCCCAACAAAAGGGCTGACATTCACTAGGCCCAGTAGAGTCAGTGTATGAAGCAAAAGAAAAGGAAGAGATGAAGAAGTAAAGAATGAAAGAAGGGAAGCAATGAAATGAGGAAGGAAAGAAGGAATGAAGAAACAAATGAATGAAAGAAGGAGATGTTTTATTGTATTAATTATCCTAAATTTTAAAAAAATTCTATGATGATTTTTTTAACCTTTTTCAAATGCAAAATAACAACCTAATGATTTATTAGTAAGGTTCAAACAAAAGAATTAGCCTTGTAGAGAACTCAAAAATTCAAGTTTCTTAATTGGGGGCAGGAGGAGAGATTTCTCCTGAGGCCATATCATTTCCACAGCTAATTTTACTTCTCAGCTGATAAAAACAGGGAGAATTTTTTTTGGAGAAATAAAATTGTCCATTTCTTTCTGGTATGTGTGCAATGTTGTTTTTTATGGGGTTATTTTCCTTCCTAAAAGGCTGCATAATTCAGATATGGAGATACCATAACTCCTGGGGTGCTCAGATAAGTGCTGAAGAAGATTTACAAACTCACAGCTTGAGGCTGAGCCCACATGTTGGGCTGAGTGAGAGGAAAATTCTAGAAATACTATATAGAGCTTCCTGGCAGTAACAAGAGAAACATCAGTCAATTGTTTTTCTTAATTGAAGGCCACCTCGGGACCTCATTGAAAATAATGTATCTGCCTATCTTTGTCTAGTCTAAATTACATGGCTAGGAGAATTTTTTCAGAAGCCAACTTCAATAGCTTTTTTGATTTTTTCTAGAAGAAAAAGAATTAAATTTAACCAGTTTTGCTCAAAAAGCTAAGGATAGAAACCTTGTTTCTAAGGATAAAAATTTAATCTTTATCAATGCCACCAAGAGATGAATTTAACTAAGCAAAACAAAACAAAGCTATAATAATGAAAGACTCTATGCAGAGAGACGGGACAATCAGACCTTAGGGGGATGAAATTGAAATGATCAAACTAAAGTCAAGAAAAATAAATAAATCTGCCTTCTCTATCCATAGGAAAAGTCCAGGGATTTTCCCCCAGTCATGATAACTGTAACTTCTTTGCCTTTCCTGCCTAAAATGATTCTTGGAGCCCTATTGTAGGGTATAACCACAAGTCTCAAACTCTGGTCTTCCAGAAGGAAGGACAAACATCATCATCATCATCATCATCATCACCATCAGGTGGGCAAACATCATTCATGTGATGATTGTGCCATTCTTTTTAAAAGCTCCCTCTGTCTTCAGTTTAAAACTCTGTAGTCAATTAACGTTTCGGTCCAACTCTAGTCCACAATACTACGACTTCATTCTTTAGAATGCTGCCTTGCACCATAGACTCTTGAAACACTCCAATTAAATTTAAAGAGTATGTACTGAAGATCTCCAGTGTTGTATTACCTGGTTTAAGGTAACTACAAGGATCAATCAATAAAGAAATAAACATTGACCCAAAGAGTCATCTATTGGGATAAAAACTCTCTCTTCGATAAAAACTGACAAGAAAATTGGAAGTTAATATGGAAGAAACTTGGATTAGACCAATGCCTCACACCCTATATCAAGATAAGATCCAAATGAATACAGCATTTAGACATAAAAAGCAATATTTAAAGCAACCTAGAAGATCAAGGAGTAGTTTACCTCTTAGATCTATGGAAAGGGAAGCAGTTTATGAACAAGGAAGAGATCAAGAACATCATTAAAAACAAGCTAGATAATTTTGATTAAATCAAATTAAAAAACTTTTGCACAGACAAAACCACTGTAACCAAGATCAAAAGAAATGTAGTAAATTGGGAAACATTTTTTACAACTAATATTTCTGACAAAGGACTAATTTTTAAAATATACAGAGAAGTAAACCAAATATTAAAAAAAAAACATTCTCCAATTAACAAATGGTCAAAGTATATGCAAAGGCAATTTACAGATAGATAAGAAATCACAGAGATCCGTAGTCATATGAAAAATTGTTCTAAATCACTACTTGTTAGAGAAATGCAAATTAAAGCATCTCTGAGGTACCACTTCACATATCTCAGACTGGCCAATATGACCAGAAAGGGCAATGATCAGTGTGGGAAATCTGGGACACTAATACATTGTTGGTGGAGCTATGAACTCATCCAATCTTTCTGGAGAAAAATTTGGAATTCTGTCCCAAGGGCAACAAAAATATGCATACCCTTTGATCCAGCAATACCACTACTGGGTCTATATCCAGAAGAGAGTATGAAAAAGGGTAAAAACATCACTTGTACAAAAATATTCATAGGAGCCCTGTTTGTGGTGGCAAAGAATTGGAAATAAAGTGAATATCCTTTAACTGGGAATGGCTTAACAAACTGTGGTATGTGTATGTCATGGAACATTACTGTTCTATTAAAACCCAGGAGGGATGGGAATTCAGAGAAGTCTAGAAGGATTTACATGAACTGATGCTGAGTGAGATGAGCAGAACCAGAAAAACATTGTACACCCTAACAGCAACATGGGGGTGATCATCAACCTTCATTCCATCAGTGCAACAATCAGGGACAATTTGGGGGCTATCTATGATGGAGAATACTATCTATATCCAAAGAAAGAATTGCAGAGTTTGAACAAAGACCAAAGACTATTACCTTTAACTTAGGGAAAAAACATTATCTTATGCCATTTTGCTATCTCTTAAACTTTATTTTTCTTCCTTATGGATATCATCACATTCAACTTATATCAATGTATACCATGGAAACAATGTAAAGACTAACAGACTGTCTTCTGTGGTGGGGTTGTGGGAGGGAAGCAAGATTAGGGAAAATTTGTAAAACTCAAAATAAATAAAATATTTCCTTAAAAAAAGAAATAAACATTGATAAGGCACTGTGCTAAGCCCTGAATCTACAGAGGTTAAAGAACTCAACTTGCCTCATATCAGGATCAGAGGAGATATTGTATGTGAAGTGCTTTGCAAATGTGAAAAGACAATATGAAAATTATTAATGTTGTAGTTGCAAAAAGAATTGAATGAAGGTTTCTGCCAACAAATAGTTTATAGTCATTACAGAAGCCAGATATTCAATTCAACAAATATGTATGACAGGTTTATTGTGTTCAAGGCACTATTCTCGTGTGGACAAAACAACAACAATAACAACAACTTCCACTATTATAATTACCATTACCACTACTTCTGCTACTGCTACAACTACCACAATTACTACTACTACTATTATTACGACTGCTGCTCCTATTTTATTTCTTCTACTACTACTTCTAATAATAATAATAACTAATAATAATAATATATAGTCCATATCTTCTCAGAGCTTACATTTGGCAGAGAAAAACCTGCCAAGTGCCTACTTACTACAAAATGGAAAAGGGAAAATGTACATTGGACAGGATTTGTCTGGAATTCAATTGATAAATCATTACTAAATAGCTGTTATGTACAAAGTGCAGTCCTAGGTCCTGGGAGTCATATAATCCCTTTCTTCAAGGAGTTTATGCCCTATCTCAGGAGATGCTATACACTTATGAAATTGTAACTCCTCATTTTAGACATTATATAATAGTCTATAAGAGGCAGAGCTGAAGGCAGGCAAGGATGTACTAAAAGTATTTTAGAGACAAAATAGACAAAGCTGATTGAAATAGAGTCCTGAAGGGAAATAGTATTAAACAAAAACTGGAAAGGCAGATTGATGCCGAATTTTAAAGGGCTTTGAATCTTAGACCAAGGTGTATATAGTTTTTTTTTTTTTATTTTCAACTCATATGATTTTGACTTAATGGATTTTATATAACAGCTAGTTCAATCTATGTTGCTGGTGAGGAAACTGAGGTCCCTTTGAGGTGAAATGATTGCTCCATTCAAATTTAGCACCCCTTTTTTTTTCAACCATTCCACAGAGGCAATGGAATGTATCACTGAAAGAAATGGGAGGCAAAGACATGATCTGGAAAAAATAAAACACCCTCCCCTACTATTTTAACAGTCCAGGGATAAGAAAAAATGACTTGAATGACGGTAATGAAAGTGAAAATTTGGTTACTGAATTAATAAGGGGAAAGGTTGAGGAAAGTATTTTTATTTTTTTCTAACTTTAGAGTGTCTAGAATACTAGAAAAGAAACAATTTTACAGAAATGCGGAAATCAAGAGGAGATCTTTTGGTGGTGGGGAAGGGGAGTACAAAGAGCCATGAAGTGAAAAGAACTCCAGAGAAGACATATAAAATTTTAAGGTTAACAAAGTAATTTTCTCATAAGAATTTAAAGAAGTAGACCTTGGTTTCCTCTTTGTGGATGGCCTTTGTCTTTTTGTTCAAGCTGTCTAGTGAGTTTAGGGAGTCTTGAGAGCAGTGGGGAAGATGTGAGATATTTGATTATTCTAGAACCCTAAGTCCGTTAGCCTTAGCAACTGCTTCTAGCTTTTACTTCTTCCTATCTTCTGCTTTCTCCCACTCACTACCTTTGTTTTTCAATTACTGCTCTCTTAAAAAATATTCTTGATATTGCTCCTCCTGGATCCTGCAATTCTATTCCTCCCCCTCCCAACTTCTGGGTTAGAGAAGATTTCAGTTTAGGTAGGCAGTAAGAGGCCCTCACATATAATCTATGAAGAACTTGACTGAAATGAATAATGACTTTAGTATCATAAGCTACAAAATAATTCCACAAAAATGAAAAATGCTGTATGGTGTTAACAACGCTAGATGGACAAGTAGATAGCACAGTGCACAGAGCCCTGGGAATCAGAAAAACATAAGTTCAAATCTAGCCTCAGACATTTACTACCTAAGAGATCCGGGGCAAGTCATTTAACCATGTTTACTTCAGTTTCCCCATCTGTAATGTGAGCTGGAGAAGCCAGTGCAAGCCACTCCAGTATCCTTACCAAAATGACTTGTGGAGAGTCTGACACAAGTCAAATGACAGAAAGAAAGTGGGGGGAAAGAGAGAGGGAGAGAGACAGAGTCAGAGACAGAGACAGAGAGACACAGAGACAGACAGAGAAGCAGAGAGAGAGAGAAACAGACAGACAGACAGAGACAAAGACAGGGAGGAAGGAAGGAAGGAAGGAAGGAAGGAAGGAAGGAAGGAAGGAAGGAAGGAAAGATAAGAGAAAAGAGAAACAATTTAAGGAGAAAAATTATTTAAAATAAATGTAAAATGCTTAAAATATCTGGAAATTAACCAACCATGACACATTAACACAGCTATAAAACCTCTTTACAGACATAGGGATAAAGTCTGATCATGATTTTCTTTTTTTTCCACATTTATTTCCTTAATTTTTAATTTATGGAATTAAAGGCATGCTAGAGTCTGAGTCTGTGATTTTATTGGCCTAAATAAGTAAGTCCCTAATAAAGAAGTCCTAAATAAGGAAGCCCCCTCTTTAGTACAGGAGATTAACTTCTTTGCAATTTATAGGTTAAATTCAATGATTAAGTATTTTGCTAAGGGTTACACAGCCAAGTATGATTTAGAGGCTAATGGAGATTTTATGTGCTTGTGACTAATATTTGCTAAATTATTTTAAATAATTGTCACTGATATTCCCCCAAAGTGATAGTCAGATTAACTGACACAATAATCAAATTAAAACTAGATTAAAACAAAAGTTCTTGAATATCAAAAGAAATAATAAGAAATCGTTGAAAGAAATTTGGGAAGCTGAACTGATGCAGAATGAAACAAGTAGAACCAAGAGAACAATACATAGCATGATGATAATGTCAGGAAATTATTTGACTAAAAGATAGTTACATATGGTCAAAACTGAATGAAAGTTATTACAAAGAAAGAATGAAATATAATTCTTCCTTCTAGGAGAGAGGTAGTAGAATATTAGGGCAAAATACAGTCTACATTTTCAGAAGTAGTCACTGTTTCAGATTTCTTTAATTGTTTTTCTTATTAAAATATAATTTACTGTGTGAATTGAAAAAACTGAAGTAAAGATGTGGCATCAGTAAAAAATTTTCTCAAAAGAAAAGAAAAAATATGTATTCTTTCAATAGTCCCCATTGGTCAGAGTTTTTTAGTGTTTTATTAAAGTCTAATTTTGGTTCATTTGAAATGATAAGTAGACTACTTAGAGAAGACATGACAAAAGATAACCCAAATGAGGCAATAGGGAAAAGCCATAATGAGGAGAGGTTAAATCAATTGGAATCAGTTAGTCTAATAAAAATGGCTCACCTTCATATGGTACAAAGCACTTTATAGAAAAAATCTCTTTTTATCACTGAGTTATTCACAAATGAATGTATCTCATATTTCTACAATCAAATCAATTCCAAAATCATTCATTAAACACTAAGTGTTGGACACTTGCTAGATACAAAAATTAAAATGTCTTTTCATGCTACATAGAGTAAAATTTTATATGGCACAGTATGTTGAGTACTAGACATAGAAAGATTGGAGTTCAAATCCTACCCAAGCTGTATAATCTTTCAGCAAGTCACTTAATCTCTCTGGGACTAATTTGCTCATCTGTAAAATGAGAATAACAGCTTCCTGCCTCACAGGTTAATTGCAAGAATTAAATAACATAATATATGTAAGGTACTTTGCAATCCTCAAAGCTATGTAATCATGGTACCCATTATAATAGGCAGCTAGATAGAGTTGTGGATAGAGCGTTTAAGTTAGGAAGACTTGAGGATAAATTCAGTAGCTGAGTAAAGCATGGAAACTCTGTCTCAATTTCCTCACCAAAAATTGGAATAATAGTAGCATTTATTTCTCAGGGCTATTGTGAATATCAAATAGGATTATGTAAATCAAGTACATTGCAAACCTTAAAGGGCTTTAGAATATCTAGCTGTAGACAATTACTATCCTTGTCATTTCCTTAAATTTACATAGTTAATAAATCAATCACTGTTGTTCTAAATTCCAGAGTATATAAAAATAAAAATGAAATAATTCTTGTCCCCAAGAAACTTACATTTTATTTTAAAAGACACCATGTCCACACTTTACCTCATATAATATAATAACAGGTAGTATTACAGGAAAGACACCAGCGGCATGGAGGATCAGTAGAGAACTCATGTAAGAAGAAAGACTGATAGAGTAAGAGCTAAACCAGTCATCTGACTCTATCCATTAATACAATCTATACTAAAGATGAAACAAGGAAATAATATTTAACTGAAAATGTATTATATCCTTTTTTTAAAAAACAGAGACTTAGAAACTTGGGGGTATTGGAATGGTTTACACAATTCAAGTGCTACCCTTGTGAAATATAGATTGCATTTATTGGATGCTTATTATGTGCCAGATACTCTGCTAAGTTCTAGAAGTACAAAGAGATGCAAAAAAACAGTCCCTGCCTTCAAGGAGCTTACAGTCTAAAACAGGAGGCAACGTGCAAATAAGTGGTGTATAACTCATATATAAAGCAGATAAATTGGAGATATTCACTGGAGGCAAAAAGGAGAGTTCAACACAGTAGCTAACACATAGTATTGCTTATCCAGTGCTTTCTAATTTGCCTTGCCTTGAAACATGGTACATAAAAAATTAACTAAATGGAGTATATATGTAAAATAAATAGAGATAGTAGAAGAGCACCCAGCTGTCCTTGGTGAGTGAAAATACCCTACCTAACCCAAATTAATTATTGAATTTTAACTTCTTTTTAAGAAATCTCCTGTGATGTCTAATGATTTTGACTCTTTGTGGAGGTAACATAGAAGAGAAGAATAGAAACTATTGTGTTTTTTCCCAATAAGGAAGATATATTTTGTAAAATATAGGCCATTGTGTTTGGTTTAAATTTCTTAACTTTCTAGGATATAGAAAAAAATTAAAGTCTAATTTTGCTTTATTTGAAATGATATGTAGACTACTTAGAGAATTTGATCCAATAATATTATCACATTTGAGATATACCCCAAAAATGTCAGATAGAAGGAAAGAATCTATATTAGAAAATCATTTAAATCTTTGCCTGTTTTGTAGCAAAGATCTAGAACAAATGTATCCATTAATTAGGGGATGTTTGAATAAATTATTGCTATACTTATATAATAGAATATTATTGTTCCATGAGGAATGATTATTAAGGAATATTCAGAGAAATATTTTCACAGAATATGTTCAGGGAATAATATAAGAATTAATGTAGAAGGGAATGAATAAAGCCAAGAGAATAAATTACATGATGACCACAATAATTGAAAAGAAAACTACTTTGAAAGATTTTTATTTCTAAACCATGAAGTGACCAATTAAGACTTCAGAAAAGTGATTATGATTATGCCTCTCATCTTTTGGCAGACAAGGAAGGGAAAGAGATCCCTTTCAGATATTGAAATTTTGTATGATGTAAAAAACATTTATTAATCATGCTAGCATATTATTTTTTAAAAAAAGAATGGTCACATGGTCATCCCTCTTGAAACCTATTCAATGCTTACGCACTCTTAGGAGAATGAATGTTCCTGAGGGTGGAAATCAACTCTCATTGACTAACAATCATTGATAGAATAAATATTTTAATAAGAGGTGGACCTATTCTGATGCATGTCTGGAATACATGACTTTGCTCACTCAGTTTTGGTCGAAGTGAATTATGTGCATCTACATCATTATCTCACAAAAGGGAAAGTTCACATAACTCCAAAACTGTCTGCATAACCAATAGGGACTGTTTTCTGAATGAGGATATAGGAAAGGGGGAAATCACAGAGTCCTATTTTAATAATTAGTTATTAAATAGAGAGATAATCCTTTCTTTCAGTTGTTTTCACCTGTTCTCATTTATACAACTGTGAGTTCTTGAAGAGGAAGGGCTATTTTTGTTTTTATAATTTGCCTTTCTTTTGGTGCCAGTATTTAGCAGTGTCTGACATTTAATAAATATTTGTGTGGGATTAAATTATTCCCATTGCACCGGTAGTATACTTTTCTTACATAGAATTTTTCAATTCAGCCATTGGGTCCTGGGGTACAGTCTCTATTGATTATTTTACCTCTTGTCTTCTTGCAAGTAATTTTTAGTATTTTAAAAATTATTCTTGGGGCGGCTAGGTGGCACAGTGGCACCGGCCCTGGAGTCAGGAGGACCTGGGTTCAAATCCGATCTTAGGCACTTAATAATAACCTAGCTGTGTGGCCTGGGGCAAGCCACTTAACCCCATTTGCCTTGCAAAAAAACTAAAAAAATTACTTATACATTTAATTTTATACAAAAAGTATGAGTTCTGTAAATATGTAGACTATAACTAGTAATGTGAAAATGTACAGAGTTGAAGAATTCAGATGATTTGAGTGAAAAGTCAGAGTACTGAGTTATTGGCAAATTGCTTAATATGATAAACAATGAATTTTGATCTTCATTGGAGAAATTTGGGGTTGAGTCTGATTGAGATAAGAATCATAAAATGACACGTGGTAAAAGCATTCCTGCATCTTCTTTGACATTGATTGGGAATTGAAACCAATAGAGAGGGATAGGAAGGGGCAGAGGAAAGCTGAGGATCTAATAAGTTTTGTTTTGAGTTGCTTTATGTTCAAAGGGAAACAGGATCCAAGGCCATGTAACCAGAGAATGGAAAAGTTAGGATAGAGTACTTACTTCTAACTTTCTTAAAACTAAAAAGCTAATTATGTGCTTTCCTGCTTCTTGAGTAGTTTGAAGTATCTCAGGAGATAATTGTTACAAAAACTGATGGATAAGAAAGCATCTGGGAGAAGGGTAAGGCCAAGTGGAATCAAGATTGAGAACAGATCTTAGGACTTCGTATTTAGAAGATTTTAGTAATCTTGGAGAGAGCAATTTCAGTAAAGTGGTATAGTTACAAGTCACATCATTTGGCAATGAGAAGTAACTGGAAGATAAGTAAATGTAGATAGAGAATATAGATGACCAGATAATAATATAACTAATCTAACTTTGAGTTTGAAAAGAAAAGAACATAGTATAAGATTACAATTAAAGTTGAAAGGAAACCAAGGGGTCGTTTGAGTTAAATATCTTTTTGGATGTTTATAACTAGGAAATGAAAACAATCTATTCCTAGAGCATCTTGTTTGACTTTTGGAGGGAAGGTTGTTTGGTTTTGCAAAGCAATGACGTTAAGTGTCTTGACCAGGGTCACACAACTAAGTAATTTGAACTCAGATCCTCCTGATTCCCGATGTGGTGCTCTATCCACTGCATCATCTAGTTGCCTCTTCCAAGAGCACCTGAAAAGAAATAACATTTCTTTAAATTTTAAGTATAACTCTTTGGTTTATTTGCATGATATAGATTTAAATATTTATAATTCTATTTTAATAGTTTCTTTTATTTAAAAGTAGGTCACTATATATATATATATATATATATATATATATATGCAAGCAAAGTTCAACTCATGTTTTTGTGGTTACTACCCAAATCATAGCCCTATCTTCAAAAATAATCAAAGCCTCTAAAGAGTGTTGTTTGCATGTTCTACACTAATTCAAGGAAGTAAGCATACAAGCCACACTCTCACACTTGCCACTTGAGGGAGAAAATAAACCTTATCTCATTAATGATAATGAGACAATATGTTTTTGATTAGAGATTAATGAGGTAGTTTGTTTGTATGTATGTGTTGAGAAGGTCAAATAGCACTAGTAAGTTTTCAATTCATGTAAAGTACAAAAATATAGAAATTGATGGTCATACTATGTGTTTTCATTCTCCAAGATACTATTATTAGGCTCATCAGTGGCTTTCATACCACACTTAAGAAAACTACTGTTTTTAAATTTTTATTTTTAAAAAATCTTATTTGTACATTTTGTTTTTATATCAATCATCACCAAATATATCATCCCCTGTCCACCCATCCATGGAGTTTTTTCCTTTAACAACAAAAACAGTTGAGTAAAACTAGTTGACAGAGTCCACATCAAAGTATATATCAGATGTACCGACTAATATTGCCCATCTTCTTTTTTCTTTAAGACAACTTAATCATCACAACTACTAAGTTTTTGCCTATATTTTGACATACTTTTCACTTATCATTTTGTGTTTATGTTTATACATATATATATATATATATATATATTTATATACCAATATATTTCTGTTTAGATTATTTCAATTCTGTACCATATCTGATACAACTTTTTGTGTTTCTTTAAATTGCTCTAATATGTGAGGCTTTTTGTTAGCCCAGTAAGAGTTCATTGCATCGATATACCACAATTTATTTGACCATCCACAATTGATGGCTAGAAACCCACTTTGTTTCCAATTATGAATATTTCATTATGTATGGTAATTTTCTTTCTGCTCTTAACCTATGTGGGATATATGCCTAGTAGCTGGATCTCTACTTTCAACAGGTACAAACAGTTTAGTGATTTTTCTTGAATAATTTAAAATTGTTTTCTGGAATGTTTAGACCAATTCACAGTACCATGAATAGTGTTTTGATGTATGTATCTTTCATATACACAGTTTCTGCCTTTTGGAATCTTTGATAGTTTTTTGTTTGTGACCTAAATTTCAGGGTGGTTTTTATTTTACTTTATTCTATTAGTAATTTGAAAGTAACTTTTATAGGATTTTTGATCATTTGTAATCTCTACCTTTAAAAAGATTGCCTTTGACACCCTATTTTATGGGAAATAGTTCTAGGTCTTAAATATGTGCTAATTCACTATATGTTAATTAGACATGCATTCATTAAAAGATTGTGTGCCAAAAATTCTGCTAGGTAATGAGGAATGTAAAAACACAAATGAAACAAATCTAGCTCTTTTAGAACCTAAATCATTTTAGAGGAACATGAACAAACCTACACATATGTATTAAATATAGACAAAACACTGGAATGGGATAAAGGATTAAAAGATGGAGTGACCAAAACTAGAAGGAAGCACTTACATCAAGTTTTGAAGTAAGCTAGAGTTTCTAAAAAGAGGAGGTGAAAAGAGAAGGCATTCAAGTTATAGAATTAGGAAATTAATTTCATGTATAATAAACAAGTAGGTCAGTTTGGATAGACCATATAAAGCATGAAATGGGGTATTGTATAATAAATCTGGAAATGTTGACAGGAACAAGACTGTGAAGAGATTTAAAAATCAAATTCGGGAATTTGAATTTTATCCTAGAACAATGCTCTATGAGCATGATTTATGAGCATCGACATGATCAAGCTTCTACTTTATTGATCATATAGAGAATACAGAGGAAATGGGAGAGATTTGAGAGGAGAGCTATTAGGAGACTATAAAAAGTTTTCAAGTGAGAGATGAGGGGACCCTGTACCATTAGAATGACCAGATTAAGGAAATGAGAAAAATTTTGTGGAGGAAGAATCAACAAGTCTCTATGACTGACAATTTATAGGATCTGGGCAGTCAAGTAAAAGATTTGAGAAAGATTTAAAAGTTTTCAAATCTGGGAGAACAGAGGTATGATAGTACTAGTGGCAAAAACAGGGAAGGCAAAAAAAGAGAGATTGATATAGTAGGGAAAGATAATGAGTTTTGCTTTGGACATGCTGAGGTTCTATAGAACATTCAAGTAGAAAAGTGAATAGGCAGTTTGTTGGCTGGAACTTTGGTTCATCAGAAACCCTAGGTTTATATCTGAAAGTCAGCTTCACAGAGAAGACAGTTGATCCAATGGAAACTAGTAATATGACTACAAGTATGTATAAAAAAGGGGAGGTCATGACCCAGGATCCTGATGTATACCCATAGGTAGCAGATGGTACATGGAAGGACATCTCAAAGTTATGTAAGTCCCTGTAAAACATACCTGACAAATATCCAATGGGCAGAGGAAGTCCACCACCTCCCAAAGAAGTTCAACTCATATCTGGATAGCTCTAATTTCTTGGGAACTAATTTTTCCCCTTTTCAATGAGCCTCAATCATTCTCTCTGCAACTTGTACTCATTATTTCCATTTCCAACTTCTGAAGCCAAATAAAGCAAATACACTCCCTTTTCCATGACAGGTCTTTACATATTTGTAGATAGCCATCATGTTTCTTGAGTTTCTCTTACTCTGACCAAATATCACCATTTCATTTAATTGACCCTCATAGGACCATGATCTGAAAAATCTTCACCATCCAAATTGTCTTCCAGTTGATGTACTCCTTCTTATCAATGTTTTGTCTAAAAGGTGGCAAGCAAAATAATTCCAGATGTGGTCTGATCATGAAAGAGTACACCTAAAGATTAACACTTTCCTCATTCTGGATACCAGTCCTCTCTTAATATAGCATAGGATTGCATTAGCTTTTTACATTTCTGTTTTCTCATCTTTAAAATAGCAATTGTGATACTGTTTTTCTGGTATTATTATAAAAATAAAATGTGATTTCATAAATGAAATCTCATTGAAAAATTGAATTGCACCATGCCAACACATGATATTAAGGAACTTTGTTGCTGGCAAATTTAAGGTGTCTGAAAGTTACCACCAAGAGATTTGTAATATTTATTAAAACTTCCAGGAAGCCAGAGGCATCTGGCTATTGTGAGAATTATAGGGAAAGGATTTGTCATTTTTGTAATGATGTAATAAAATCAGTACCTTCTATCTTTTAACTTACATTATCATAGATTTTGAGCTGAAAGGGAACTCAGAGAAACTGTAGTCCCACTCATTCATTTTTTGATGAGGAAACTAAGGCCTAAAGAACTTCAGAGAGATGCCCATATAATTGATAGGTAGAAAAATCCATATACAAGCTAGGCCCTCTGCTTCCAAATCAAGATCTTTTCCATTTTTACTATGCTACTTCCTCTCTATTACCTTAATCCAATCCCTTTTCTTGACATAATAAAATATTAACCATAACTACCATCAGGTAATGGCTGGGGACAGGAAATCCCTCCTCTTCTTGGAGAGTTTTATATTCACTCAGTCTCCAGTAGATATCCCCAAGCATATTTGCCGAGTGCAACCATACACTTCATTAATTTTCATACTTAATTCTATTTATCTGTTCTTCATATTATCACAACCCAGAGTGAGCCTGTATCTGGTAACCTAGCTACAGTAAGAAGGAAAAAAATCAGTAGATCTGCCAAGTACAGACAAATGAGCAAATGTCCATTGTCTAAGAGGTCAAAAACTCATTGTAAATGACTAACAAGTAAAATCTATTCTTATGCTAAAGAATAAGATATGTTTTCTATGCTTTATTTTATTCTGGTTTATAGATTACAATTGACCCTGGGTTTTGTATGATTCATGGCCAAAATAAGTTCATAGGAGTGCTAATGAAGACTGCTTCTCCCTGAGACAATGGCAAAAAATTCTTGGATTTCCTTATACTTACAGTGGATACTTTGGGCCACATGGAACTTGCTTCCTTCTATAACTAGAAGTTATATTAGAAAGGCATCGAGGGGCGGCTAGGTGGCACAGTGGATAAAGCACCTGCACTGGAGTCAGGAGTACCTGGGTTCAAATCCGGTCTCAGACACTTAATAATTACCTAGATGTGTGGCCTTGGGCAAGCCACTTAACCCCATTTGCCTTGCAAGAAACCTAAAAGCAAAAGGGGGCATCGGGAAAGAGAAATGAACTTATAGTCAGTTTTCATTCTACCATCTATTAGTTAGGGTAGAATATACAAACAACGCCTTTAGAAGCTGGCTTGACTATTTCTGAAAATTCAGAAATTAAGGAAAATAGACAGTCTTTGTATGATTGAAGAAACTCCCAGACTTCAACTAGCTCATCTGCAAAATAGGAATATGAATACCTGAAGTTTGTTGTAAAGGAAACATTTTTGTATGTTGTAAAGCACTATTGAAATGGGAGTCATTATTACTGTAATTTTTCAACTAAGTACATTTGCCAAAGTATGTTAGTAGCTCTTCAGCATATTTAATTTATTCTCCAGTCCTGTAATACAGATGGATCTTTGATCTCTGTAATTCAAATATTGTCTCCAACTAAGCAGCTCTCAACCCATCCACACCTGCATATCCCCAATGCTATTCATTCGTTTGTTTGCTAGAAGGGACTGCTCACAGATTTGTAAGTGATACTTTCATTAAATTGAAACTAAGTAAAATGGTCCTCAATCCTGGGTACCATCCTTCAGATTCTGTTGTCTCTGGGACAGATTATGCTGAGAAACAATTCATGTCTAAGTCAGATTTAAAAATTAATTTTATTTCATTCATTCAACAAATAAGCCTCCTAGGTTCAGAAAGACATGTTAGGCACTGAGGTGGATACAACCTACCTCTTAGGATTCTTATGAGGAAACTGCATTGCTAGATATAAGGAGCTATGTGAATAAAAGTTATTAATATTTCTATGTAATCAGTTCTTAATGAATATAGTATTGATTTTCTTTTTCATTTCTAATTCTGGTTAACCAGTACCCTTAAATGCTTTCTCCACACCACTGAGATTGAGGCCAACTAGTTACAGATAACAAGGAGTTTATGGAGGGAAAAAACTGATAACAAGGACTATTATTTCAATTCATAATTTACAAACCATTTTAGGAGTGATTATTGCCCTTAGGGATTCTCGACAGCCAAACCACACATTGTTGCTTCCATAATACTCTTGTTTGCTGTGATTAGAAACAGTTTTGTACTCGCACAGGGAGCTTCATCAATGCAATCTTGATATATCACTGAATACAGTCCCATATTCTCTCTGAATTAGCTTTCTCTTTAATTCCAGTGTCATCTCATTCATCTGTCCTCCTCACTTCGCCAAGGTTTGAAGCCATAGAAACTAGAGTTGAAGAGGACTTGAGAGTCTGAGAGTCATCATTTCACCTTGGGAGAAGGTGTTTAAGTGATTTGCCTGTTGTCAGTTAAACAAATAGCTTCAGAAATGAAATGTGGACCCAAGACTTATTATAATAGACTGTACACTTTTCACTTTATTAGGCTTCTATGCTTCCCCTGATGTGGCTCCCAACTTGTCCTTTGGTCATTTTCTTTGCTCTTCAGTTCATTTTGCACAATACAATTTTTATAAAAAAAAAATTTCTGGACCTATGATGTTGTTGGCATAGGAAGTTTATATTCTATCAGTGAAAGTTAAATACTACAATTTGAAGTCTTCAGAGATGCTAGGGGATTAAGTGACTCTTCTAGAATTATACAGAAGTGGGACTTTAATCTAGATCTTTCTGATTCTAGTACAGTGTAGGCCAAATTTCTTTTTTTCAACTGCATTGAAAAAAAAAAACTCTATGTAAGAAGCCCTCAGGGGCTTTCTTGAGCATTGAAAATGAAAACCTCCCCAGTGGCAAAATGGGATCCAGATTAGCCAATTACAAAATCAGTTATCTTTGATCTGTGCCTGCACAATTATCATATTAATCTACTATTGATTTCCTAATTGTCTCTACAACTTAATATTTTATGGAATCAACGCAAATATACACTCTCTTGTCCTCTATTTTCTGCTCACAAAATTTTCACTGCTTCAGTACATGTTCCAGTGACTTATAGACCCTACAGAGAGAATCGTTGCTTTGATTTGATATGTCCAAAACTTCAACATTAAGAAATTGTCCCCAAATGTGAAGTGGTTGTGTGTTTGTATTAAATGAAGGTTTTTCAGGCAGAGGTCAGAAAAGCCACCTGGGAGTCATGTTAAAAAAAAATCCTCTTTCAGACAGGAGTTCAATTAGATGGTCTCTGATGTGTCAATGCACTGGTTGTCCCAGTGGATAGGATGCTGGGCTATGGTCAGAAAGACAAGAGTTCAATTTTGGTCCAAGACACTTAGTAGCTATAGGACCTTGAGTAAGTCATCTGACCCCATCTACCTCAGTTTCTTCAACAACAAAATGAATACACTAGCTCACAGGGTTAATGTGAAACTTAAATGAGATATTTGTAAAAAAGCTTAGCACAATGCCTCATATGCAGTTTGTACTTGTTCCCCTCCAATTTGTAGTCTCTGATTCTCTCGCCAACTGTGTGATCTCTTAAAGGTATAGATTATGTTTAATAGAGACTTTCTTTGACATTTAGCTCAAGGTCAATTTTCTAAAATCTTTCAGGTTCCCTCCCTCCTTCCCTAAACTTCTTCATGTTTATTTTGGATTTATTCCATATATAGTTACCTATGTATGAGTTATCTTTTTATTTAATGATAGATCTTTCTGAGCAGAGAGAGCAGCATTTTTTGCTTTGTATTCCCAAGGTCTAACATATGGTACATGCTTTTAAAAATACTGTTGATTAATTTTATTCTTAGATTTAACACAAGTCCAGCGTGTTATAAGAATTCAACAAATCCATCTCTATTACACACGTGGAAAGAGCACCAGAATTTGAATTGATGTGCTGGGTTTCTAACTCTGGTACTGTCATTGATGGGATATGCTCCCAGGGAAGTGACAGACTCGCCAGGCCTCAGTTTCCTCATCAATCCAATGAAGAGATAGATCTAGATAATTTCTAAGTCTCCTTTCAGCTTTAAAAAAAATAAACTTGTATGATTTTTGTGGTTGAATTACTAGGCAATAAGGCCTTGTAATGAAGGGGTAGTTCACTGAAGTATGTGCTATCATTAGTAAACTGCAAGATCTTCTAATGACTTTATGTTGGCACTTAGCCAATTTAACACAAATTCTATCAAATCTTTGATCATTTTAGTCCCCCACAATTTAGAATCTGTCCTGGAAATGTCATTAACACTGTAAACTGATATACATAAACTTCTAAACCCTCTTAAGTGACTATAGCTGCAGAATATGTGAAGAAGAAATTCTTATTCCTGTTTTACAGACAAATTAAATGAAGATGGCATATCCCAAAACAGACCCACACAGATAGATAGTGCAATCCAGGCTTTGTTTAACCTATCAAAGAGAAAGGAGTGGGAGGGCAATTCTACAAAGGAATTTACTAATGTATAATAAGGTCACTGAGTATTTCTATAACAGATTCTAATATATTAAGTTTATCTGATATGCAAATTAGGCAATGCCTAATTTTGTGGCTTATCCATGGTAAAAAAGTAAAACTTTGACTGTCTTCACCTTTCCTCCTCTCTATTTCTTTATCTTTCAGAAACCCAATTGGGGATCATCTCCCCTTAACATTAGTTGATTTAAGCCTATACATATATATATGTATATTTTAATTAAAATTCAAAAATATCCATAATTAGAACAAAGAAGTTACTGTACTCTCTGAAAATCAATTGACCTCCTCTTTTGCATTTGATTGAAGACTGGAAGGAAATACCACAATGCTAGGAATCTGTGAGTTGAGGAGAATAAATAATTTCAAATATTGTATTACCTTGGGCAAGTAAATTTCTCTCTTTGGAACTCAGTTTCCTCATTTGGAAAATGAACAATTTAAATTAGATGATAGAAAAGTATTGTATATATATATATATATTTTTTTGACAAGCCATGTGATAATAGAAGAAAGAGGGCCGGTGGATGGTTCAATAAACAAGGTGCTGACCTAGACAGGAAAGCTCATCATCCTCAGTTCAAAATCTGTCCTCAGACATATACTAACTGTGTGACCCTGGGCAAGTCACTTAACCATATATACCTTTATTCCCTCATTTGTAAAATGTGCTAGAGAAAGAAATGGCAAACCTCCCTAATATCTTTCTTTGCTAAGAAAACCCCAAATGGAGGTCACAAAGAGTTGGATATGAATGAAAATACTGAATAACACAGTAAAAAGAGACCTGTTTGGAATAAGGGGAATTTATATTCATATCCCTGCTGTGCCACTTTGTGCTTTCTGTCCTCTCCTAAATTATTTGACTTCTCTAAGCCTCAGTTCCCTAATATACAAAGCAAAAAGGTAAGGTTAGATAGTTTCTGAGGTCCTTTCTCTCTCTCTCTAGATCTATAATCTTATGATTCTGTTATTTGATTTTAGTAATTATGAAGAAGTGTGTTGCTTTTATCAAGGTTGTCAACTTGAATTTTATTTGTCATTTTCTTTATAACTGAAAGCACTCTCTTAAGTGATTAGTTTTCTGTAGGCCTTTTCTTAGTATTATTTAAGATACCCTAGCAAGTATCTTCAAATGCATATAGAGAGCATCTCTATATTTTGAAGGGACAAAATTGTTTTTAAAATTATTGTGAGGAGGTAGCCTTTCTCTGAGGAAAATGATAAGCATGCATCAGGCCATTTCTTACTTTCTAAATACTACTGAATATTACAGAAAATAGCAGACAAAAATTCTATCTAGTAGAATATAAAAATTGCATAGTTCTAAAAGCAAAAACAATAACTTTCCTGAAGCATCAACTTATAACCATGAAATTGAAGTTTTTAATGATGCATAATAATCTAAGTTTGGTTCTTAGTCTTACCTTGAGTAGAACTACTTATAGTGAATCTTGATTGGCTTTTTTGTGACATAATTTTGCCTCTAAGAGTTCTAGTTAATCCTAGCAGGTGTTTTGACCTTTTTTGCTGTATTTGATTTTGTTTTGTGTGGTCCAAGTATTTATCTCAAATAAAATATTATGCCAGCAATGAGTTCATGCTATTTCCTTACATCAACAATATCTGTTTTGTTGTTGTTGTTTTCATTCAGTCATTCAGTTATGCCTTACTCTCTGTAACTCTGTGGACTATAGCATACCAGGTCCTTATATTTAACACTATCTCCCAAAGTCTGTCCAAGTTCACTGTTTTTTCATGACATTATGTTTCTCCATCTTCTTTTCCTTTTCTCTTCAATCATTCCCAACATCAAGGTCTTTTCCAGTGAGAGATATCTTGTCATTATTTGGCCAAAGTATATAAACTTCATTTTCAATATTTTTACCTTCCAGTGAATAGCCTGAATTAATTTCTTTAAGCATTGACTGATTTGATCTTCCTGCTCTCCAAGGGACTCTCAAAAGGCTTTTCCATCACCACAATTCAAAAGGGTTGATTCCACAGAATTCAGCTTTCCCTATAATTCAACCCCCCCAACCATATATTGCTACTGAAAAAAAAAACATAACTTTGGCTATACAAGCCTTTGTTAACAAGATGATGCCTCTGCTTCCACATTTACTATTGCTTTCCTTCCAGAGAGCAAGCATCTTTGAATGTTATGACTATAATCACCATCTTCAGTGATCTTTGACACTAAGAACATGAAATCTGACAGTGCTTCCATTTCTTCATTTCTTCTACCTCTATTTACCAGGAAGTGATGGGATCAGTTGCTATGAAATTAGTTTTTTTTATATATTGTTTCAAATCAGTATTTATTCTCTTCTCCTTCACCCTCATCAATGGCTTCTTAATTCCTCTTCATTTTCTTCCATTAAATGTTATCAGTTACAAATCAAAGATTGTTGTTATTTCTCCTGGCAACATTAATTCTGGTTTTGACACAACCTTTTCATACTCCTTTTCCAGTTTTAAATTAATCAGTTGTTCACTGTTCAGTACTAACTGATTTTGCTTTTTGGCCCACGTATCAGTTCAACATGTAATAAGTAAGATGACCTGAATCTCTTTGAAGACTTGTTAATTTTAATATGATCTACAAAATCAAGATCTGTAATGTAGTCAGTGAAGAAGAAGTAAATGAGTTTTTGGAGCCTTTCTGGATAATCCAGTGAATGTTGGCAATTCGGTCTCTAGTTCCTCTGCCTCTTTGAAAACCAAATTACTCTGATGGTTGTTGTTTGTCCTTTATTATTGAAGAAGATATCAGTGAGGTGATGGCATGACTTTCAAATGAATTAGATTTCATTTCACTATACTCAGGACCAAATCATTCTGGCTCTCACTAGTTGGCCAACAGTAGGTCCCAGGCCAAGTCCCAATTGGGCATTGTTTGGGCCCTGATTGACTCAGAGTGATGGTAATTGTTGTTGTTTTTGGTCAGAAATCCTGAGGGCCTTCCCCTCCCAGACTGATTTTTTTTCCCAACTTTGTTGGCATATTGAATGTAGCACTTTAACAGCATATCTTTTAACATTTTAAATAGCTCAGCTGGAATTCCATCACCTCCACTGGTCTTATTATTATCAATGCTTCCTAAAACCAACAATATTATAACATCATTATAACCAAGTATTAAATACATCCAGAAGTTTCTGCTTCCAGTTGTAGAGTTCATTAGTAGCAATCAACTTATACTGTCTTAGATATCCAGTTTCTTTTTTCTTTTTTCTTTTGTATTGATAATTTATTTTTCCAAATACATGTTGTGAAAGCTTTTCAACATTCATCCATATGAATATGTATATTTTTAAGTCACAAAATTTCCACCCACTATCCCTTCCTAACCCTGCCTCTCCTCAACAGTAAAAAGTCAGTTTAATATTGTACATACACATATCTGTTTGAAATTGTTCAGTTTCAAATTCAAAAACTGTTGAAATTCCAATTTACTTCACTTTATGTTTTATGTCTCATGGTTACCTAAAGAGAATCAGAACTTTTTTTTTCACTCTACTAAACAGTGTTCATTTTTTAAAACTGTTTCCTTATCATCCTCTTTACAAGAGGAAGAAATCTTCTTTTCTACTCCATTCAGTTTGACAGATATCCTGCAAAACAGGATAAGCCTTGTCTTCCAGCCTAGAATCAGTCTCTAGCCTTGAGTATGTCCAGAGCCAGACAAAGCAGGTTAGAGATGGTAGAGCTGAGAATCAAAAGAAAGTTTAATTTCAAAGTGAGGGAAATGCTTATAAGTGGAAATCCTCCTAAAAAGGAGGGCTTTAGATTTATGGAAAAGATATAATTTTTATACATGAAAAGCAAAGAACGTGGAATAGTTTCCATGATCGACATTTATTGGGACAATACAGGCATTCTTGGGTCCTGTGGGAACAGCCCCCATGTTGATAGATTTATCTTAAAAGTAATTGAGACTTATGATCATTCAGCAGAATTCAGGACCAAAGTTAGCATGGCAAGAATAGGAACTGATTCAGTTTACTTAGCAAGTCAAGAGATTTGATCATTTTCTGGTGCTATGATGTGTTGATCACTTCCCTGCAATTCCACGGGAAATAGGGATTAAGACAATCCAAAAATTATATGATTTTTCCAGGAGGTGAGATCATCCAAAGGATGAGTGCAAACTATTGTTGTTTTGCCACGCTCAGGGCACTGTTTGTTTGCTTACTAGGCCTTAGTTCTAGAAAATAGAATGTCACCTAATATCTTGGCAATATTTACCCAGTGAGCATATGAACAGCAAAATCCTTGTGATCATCCTTTTCCAATCAGAAGAAAGTTTTTTTGGTTTGGCCAGGCCAAGTTTCCTTACAGCTTTATAACTTCTTATTGAAGAGAGTCAAACAAGCTTTTTAAAGAATAATGGTATTACAACAAAGAGTACTAACAAAGTTAAAATTTATGAATAAAAATATAATTATTTTAGTGCCCCCAATGAATGTACATAAAAAAATTGAATATCACATAATAGGAGGATATTTCATGGTATCACTTTAGTAAATTGAGAGCTGATGTAGCAGCAAAAACAATTCAAATATGTGAAATACATATTTCTATAATTAGAAATTTAAGAAGCATTGCTTTGTGTCAAATAGTGATTTTTAATAATTCTTTTTTTTACTAAATTACTTCGGTAAAATTATACTACTAACTAATAATTTTTCCTTGATATTCTTTGAAACTTTTCAAATTTCATTGGCTAAAGGACAAGTGACTTTGACAAAACTAAACTAGTAGGATTAGGAACATTGTCCTTTACTTCCATGATGATTTAGGTCAACTCCTATTACTCTGATCTCTTCTCTGTTTCCTTTGTTGACTTATTTTTCTCTATAAAATCCCTTATAGATAGATATTCCCTAAGATTAAAATATTGACCCTTTTTTGTTTTATTTTTTGCTTGTTTTTTCCCTTATCACTTTACTATCTGCATCAAGTATACTCATTCTTTTCCATAACTTAAAATATCAGCTAGTCAGCTACTTAGACAGTTGTCAAATCTGTCTTTAGCTTTTGAATTCTAGATTGACATTTACCTACTAGAAGTTAACTCTTAATTGTTCTGTCTTCATCACAAATTCAATACTGTCTTCTCACCTGAACTAACTTCCAACTTTCACCTCACTATTTCCAATAATGGCACCATTATCTTTTAAGCTTCCTTCTGTTTAATTGGTCATAATCAACTGAATGCCAAAGTACTGTTAATTTCTGGACCTCTAATTCAGATCATGAAATGCTTTTGGGTTGTTTTTATTAAAACTGTACTTTAACCATGTCATTTCCCACCTAGAAAAATTCAATGATTTCCCCACAACATACAGATAAATCTGAAATCTTCTGCCTAGTATTTAAGGCCTACTGTTCTGACCCTGTGATTTTATCTTCTATTGTATCCCTACAAAACAACATGGCCTCCAGACACCTAATTATCATGTTTATCCTCCTCTTATTGCTCTCTGGTCTGTCAATGTGATTCCTAAAACCTGATGACTGGAGATGAAAATTATGCTTCAAATTTCATCTGTCTAGGAATGAGTTGAGAGGCATTTTAAATGTTTTCTTTCTAAATATATTCATAATCTTAATTCATTCCAGAATTCAGAATGGTTTTTTTGTTTGTTTGTTTGTTTTTATAACATGTAATCATGTTGACTCATTTTGAACTTGTATTCCATAAAATTTTTGGATCTTTTTCATATTAACATTTTTTTTGCTGTGGTTTCTCTATACTTATAAAGTTGATTTTAATGCAAACTTCATTTGCTATTAAATATCAAATATTTAATAGATGATTTCATTTTATTAGATTTGACTCATCATTCTAATCTGCCAAGTTCTTTTGGATCCAATCTCTCCCATTCAATATTTAACATGCTCAAATTAATTTAATTTATAAATGTGATAAGCAAGTCATTTATACTTTCAATCAAGTCTTTCATAAAAAATATGGGACTTAAAGACATATCTCCAAAGCACTCTATCAGGAAGCTCCTCCTAAGTTAATATTTACTCATATATGACTGCTCTTTGTGTCTATTTTTCTAGCCAGTTTTGAATCCACTGAACTGTACTAGCATCTTGTCCATATCTTTCCATCTTATTCATTTGAATATCAAAAAACCTTATCATTATTTTTTTTGCTGAATTTCTACTATTTGTCTAGTAAAACTTTTACCAGGAAATGAAGTTACTACAGATTGACCTATTCTTGATGAAGTCATCATGACTCTTAGTTATCATTGACTCCCTTTCTATCTGCTCATTGTGGTCTAGAATTTTTCCAGGCATTGAAGTCAGCTTCTGAAACTTATAATTTATAACATCTATCAATTTTGCTCTTTGAAATGCAGATACTTGTCTTGCAATTAGAAAACCTCTCTATATTCTTCCAGACAATGTGAATAGCATCTCAGCAATCATGTCTGTCAGGTCTTCTCAGTAACAGGGTGATCATTTAATAAGTCCTGATGATTTGAACTCACTGGGGGTAGTTAGGTGTTCTTCCTTCTTTGGCTAATTTCTCAATTTTATGACTAATTCTGTCTTCTCTCTTCTCTCCTCTTCTTTATTACCATCTCATTCATCCTATGCAATGGCATTATCTCTTTTGTGACATTATCAAAGAGTTATCTTGGTGACACAGTAGATCAAAGAGTTATATATATAGTTAGGAATACCTAAGATCAAATTGCACCTCATGAATATATTGGCTGTGTGACCATGGCCAAGTCACTTTATCTCTGTCTGTCTGTGTTTTCTCACCTGTTAAATGGTGATGATAAATTGCATCTACCCCCCAGTATTGTGGGGATAACATATTTATAGTGTTTGCAAACCTTAAAGTGTCATATAAAGGCTATCGTTATCATGGAAATACTTTAAAAAGATCTCCTGTTTGAAAGTATCGTTCATTAAAACTCTCAGTTCATTTTGAACTTCTGCAATCCTGATATGATATTTACAGGACCATGCACCTTTTTTTTATATTTAACCTTATATGCTGTGGCCACCATCTTATTCTGTTAATCTCTTCGCTAATAATAGGTTCCCCATGTATCCACATTAGTATCTTAAGATAGTTCTGCCTTTTCATCCTTATCAGAGTTCTTTTTCTCTATGTATCTGGGAATCCATTCTTCAGAACCTCCCATGCCTTACTTTCCCTTTAGAGATTTAGGACACAGGAATTCTACCAATCCTTTCTCTGAACCCACTGAAATCTGAAATCCCCTCATCAGGATACTGATAACTATATCAGTCATATACAGAAAGATAAGAAAGTAGGACCACTATATCATTTCTCTGTTTCTTTTTCCCATCTTTTGAAGAACTAAGTTACTATTAAAACAAGTCAAGAATCAAATAGCAAATATTTATTAAGCACATACATTATTCTTATACAATATATCTGCATACCTGAGCACTGGGGACATTAGGAACAAAGCAAAATAGTCTCTGACCTCAAAAAACGTACATTTTAATGGGAGATTGTTGTTATTTTCCAGTCATTTCAGTTGTTTCCGACTGATACTGAGTGGTTTGCCATTGTTTTCCTTCTAGATTATTTTATAGATGAGAAAACCTAGGAAAACCACATTAAGTGACTGGTCCAAGTGTTCACAAAGCTAGTAAGAGTCTGAGGTTAGATTGGACCTCAGGCATGTGAATCTTCCTGACCCCAGTCAGCACTCTATCCACACTGTATACCTAGTTGTCCCTTATTGGGAGATACAACATAAATAATTCAGAACCTATAAGAGCATTCAGAATATATGGAAAGTAATCTTAGGGGGTAAATTTTGAAGGACAGGAAAAGGCTCCTGGAAGAGATAAGCTAACTCTTAAATGAAATCAGGGATTTCTAAGATTCCAAGATTAGAAGGGAGGGAATGCTAAGAATATAGAATAGCTAGGCAGAAGCATAGGGAAACTCCTCTCTTTTTGACCAAGAGTTCAAGTGATTTTCTAAGATTATATAGAAAACAAGTAGCTAGGGCAACATTCACACTCAGGCCCTTTGTTTCCAGATTCCTTATTCTTTTCACTGAATCATCCTCAATGAATTTGTAGGGTTTGCTTATTAAGAGTCTTTTATATCAAGAAAAGCAGGCTGAATCATTAATTTAGAGCTAAAAAAATATATTGGAAGTTAAAAAGGAATCTCAAATTCCCTCATTGGAAAGAAGAGAGAACCAAGGCTCAGAGCACCAGTGATTTGCTCAAGTTGTCATAGGTTGTAAGATGCATAGCTAAGCTTTGAACCCATGGAGCTCCTCAGGATCATCAATGTTCTTTTTCCTGTGAACCACACCACCAGTTAGCAAATATGTTTTTGGAGAAACTGAATTTAAAACCAACCTCAGACACTTTACTGTATAACCTTGGACAAGTCACTTAACCTTGATTGCCTCACATCCAGGGCTATCTCTAGTCCTGATTCATACCTGGCCACTGGACCCAGATGACTCTGGAGAATATAATGAGACTGGTGACATGGCACAGCCTCCCCCTCATTCAAATCCAATTGACATATATGCTATGGCATTAACTCCTGATGTCATGGTCTTCTTCAAGGTCATGTTTTTCATTAAGGTGTGGTGGCACATGCCTGTGATCCCTGCTGATGCTGGTAGATTCCTTGAGCTCAAAAATTCTGAATTGCAGTGGAGATAAGTCTGATTGAGCCTGGCATCAACAGAATGAACCCACCACAGGTGTAAGGGATAGGGAGAGAGGAAGGAAGGTGGAGCTAGACACCTAGGATGTCCAAGGAGGGGCCAACTAATTTGGGGATCTGAAACAGCAGTTCATCTCTAACCCATTTGAGATAGGGGAAATCCAGTCTCAAGCAAGCAACAAAACAAATGAAAACAATGTTTGAGTACTTACTGTGGTCAAAATCATCAGACACTTGACTAAGGTAGCTAAATTCTGGCTTAGGCTAATAGCATCAGGAACTATCTCTCTTTCTTTGCCTTATCAATTAACAACATACTTTGTTTACTTTTATTTCTGCTTGTTATTGTTACATAGTACCATATACAAATATTTTTAAGGTTTTTTTTCAAGGCAGTAGGGTTAAGTGTTTTGCCCAAGACCACACAGCTAGGTAATTATTAGGTGTCTGAGGCTGAATTTGAATTCAGGTACTCCTGACTCCAGGGCTGGTATTCTTTCCACTGCTCCACCTAGATGCCCCCATATACAAATATTTTTAAGTTCTTATTGATGATGTGAGTGGAGGGAGTTGAGGAATCACTAGAAACTGAGTAATATTAAGAAGAGTAAATAAGTCTTGGTGAGAGCATCAAGAGCTATCTACTATGTAGAAATGGGCATTAATCAAAAGAATCGCATTTTTATGCTTTAATATACATTCTCCTTCTCCCAACAATTATCACCCTTTTCCTTATTCTTTCAGGTACTCCTGGTACCTGAAGGTATCTGTTACTTCCTAGCAAAACTTGACTCTTGGGAACAATGTCTTCAGATATTATCATCTGTATCTATATCTACATAATATTTGTTCATATAATAGTCTGTTTTACCCAGTATTATTTGCAAAATACTTTTTTTCTCAAAATAACCCTGTGACAAAGGTAAGTAGGAAATTGAGACTGGAGGAGATTAAAAAACTCACAAAATCAAATAGTAATCAACAAAACTAAGACTTAAACCCCAGTTTCTGATGCAATGAAAATCTTTTCACCTTATTGTTTTCCAACTGACTTCCCCCTCTACAGAAATGTTCTGTATTTTTGATTCTCTATCTCTTCTTATCTCCTAGTCTTCAACCTTTGAGCTACCAAAAACTATTATGCTGGGGCTGTGGAAGATATAATATGTAGAAAATTTAATTAGTTTAACAATCTAGTTTGGACAGGAAATCCTGCCATGCACCACACCACACAATCTGTGAACCTTGAAATGTTGACTTTCCCCTCAATGGAAAGGGAAAATTATGATTCCCTTCTCTCAGAGTTATCAGTAGTTTAATGAGGGTAGAATCTTGAGTTAAAGGAATCAAAATCTGTGAAATATCAGGTGCTAGTCAACAGTTTGAGAAGATTATTTCTTCTTGCTCCCCTCCTTTCTGTCCCTTTCCTTTCCCTTTGCTTCCCTTGCTTATCTTTCTACCAGTTTGCTCTTTCCATTTTCTCCCCATCCCTTTTGCTTCTTTTTCATCTATTTAATTTTCTTCTTTCCTTTTCCCCCTCTTTCTTCTTTCCTTCTCTTTTCACACTTTCTTTCTTCTGGATTATCTGGGGAAAGGAATAAAAAAGGAATATTCATTAAAAAGATCACTATCCCGGGCAGAATGGAAGATCTAGAATTAAGCAAATTCAATTAAAATTGACAATCTTTAAATAATTTATATATTCCAAGCTGTTTTTAGTATTAATAAAGTGACCAGTGGGAACCTTTTCCCATAGAATTCACAAACTAGAGGAGGGGGAGCTAAAAAGTTTATGCAAACCATGATAATCCAAGATAGGACAAGCTAAGAACATAGGGATGGTAAAAATGGCTTGGTGAGATGTGAAGAAGTGAAGATCAATTTCCAACTGGGATGAACATGAAAGCTTTCACAGAAGCTTAGCATTTGAGTTTGAACTTGAAGAATAGATAGAAATTTATCAAACCAAGATTGAATGAAATAAAATGTGGATGAGAGAGACATTTCATATATGGGGTAAAGCAAATCCATCAGAGAACTGAAAGTTAAGAATTTCTATGGTAATATTCTAATTTGTTGGGCAGATAGAAACTTTCACTATAGAAAGTATCAAAGGAAGATTAGAATGATGGATTACAGAGCCTTGAATGCCAAACTGAGGAATTTGGATTTTTATTCAGTAGATCATAGAACTCAATAGTGTGGTTTTGAACAGAGGGATGGTATGTCCAGACTTCATACTACAGAGGGAAAATTATTCTAGCAGAAATATAAAGCATGAATTAGAGCCGGATGAGGCTAAGAGCAAGAGGATCACATAGGAGGCTAATGTAGTGGTCCAGATGGATGGTAAATTAGGCCTGTAATAGTACAGTGTCACTGGGAATAGAAAGGTGGGAATAGATGAGATAGTTTAGAGGTGGAATCAATATAATTTGGCAATTGATTACTTGTAGGAGGTGAGACATAGTAGAGAAGTGATCAGACTAAATCCTGGTCTTTTGGAAGCTCCTCAAAGGATTTAGAAACAATTCCCTTACACATATGAATCATATACTAGTTTTTATGGTTTCTATGATGGAAATAACTAGAACATTTATTTCCTTGCACACAAATTGCTTGTTGCTTTCATCGTAAGAAAGAGATGAATAAATTCTACTATATTTTATGATGATATTAGTGAACCCTCTGAAAAGATTTACTATGAGTTTTCTCAAGATGCCCTCTCTGATATCTGTCTAACATAATAGGAGCAAAAGGGTGTCTGCTGATGTCCAAGAGAAGACCATTGAGTCACATGCTCTAATAATGTTTATTCCACATCTGTGATTTGTGTCCCACAAGACTCCCGGCACTCAAACCACATGTGCTGTATTTGCATTAATGGTAATTTGAGAAGGAGTGGCCATAATACTATTAAAATGTTTAGCTTTCTCTCCCACACCACACAGACACATGCTCATAACTACAACCAGACCATGTGCCATAGAGTTGCAGGATGAATTGAGGACTGTATTAATTGTTACAAAACAAGAGACTTCAAAACAATTAACTTGCCATTTCTCTGTCTGATAGTGTGCCAGGCTTGTAACTTTTCTGGATTCCCACACACCAAGCCTTAGATCATGGAGAGGTATCCCAAATGCATTCCAAACAGCACATGATCCTACAACAATTGGTTTCTTCTTCTTTTACAATAGTTCTTTTGCTTTAAGGTATATTTAAAAAAGGGACAGAGTCAAATTCCAAAAAAAAAAAAAAATACACACACTAATTCCACTCTAAGGTAGCAGGAAGTTACTTATAAGAACAGCATTCTCTATATAAAGGTTAATGATTACCCAACTTAAAATCGTCACAAAAGTGACAAGCACTTCAGAATTATTTCCTCTGGTTAAATTTCCATGCTATGAATTAAATAGTGAGGAACTCAGAAAGTCTTATCCATAGGAATAGAAAGTCACACAACACACAATTTACAAATTCTCTCATTTGCTGCTCCCAGATGGCACTTACAATTTAATTGTCTTTCTCCACTTTTAGGCAGTATTCTGCCTTTAGTATTACATTTGCTTCCATGGGAAGTCATTCACCTTCATTCTTGAACAAGACCAAGGTATCAGGGAGATGATGCCATGATATGCACATGAATTGGAGGTGCTGTGCAAAATTATCAGCTTCACTTACTCCTCTGGAACCATCTGGGTCAAATGGTCAGCTATGAACCAGGAGGACTGGAGCTAGCACTAGATGTGATCAGGATTAAGTGACATGCCCAAGGTCACAGAGCTAGTGAGTATAGTGTCTGAGCTCAAATTTGAACTCAGATCCTCCTGGCTTCAGGACCAGTGCTCTACCCACTGCACCATCTAGCTCTTCTATATATAATTATCTATATATCCACCATCTCCTGGTAGAACTCCCAATTGCTTGTTGTCGTAAAGGCACCTACCTATAGTAGTATACCTTAGTTCTTCCAAGAGCTGTGATTCATGAGTAAAGGTACTGCTTCTATGATTACAAGAACTTATATCTTATTATTTTAGGTTTTATGCATTGAGGTGGTCAAAAACATTAATTTCTTTGTGGACAACCCTTTGTTGTAATTCTTGCTGAATTATACTTGACTATGCCAATCATCTTTATGAGCAGCCAGTGAATGGAACACAAGACCTGGAGTCAGAAAGACTTGAGTTTAAATCTGGCCTTAGACACTTAATAACTGCATGAACCCAGGCAAGTCACTTAACCTTTGTCTGTTTCCTCAGTTGTAAAATGTACATTACAAAAAGCACCCACAACCCCCAGTTGTTGTAAAGATCAAATGAGATAATATTTATCATAGAGTTTTGGCCAGAGCTTTGTGCATAGTAGGCACCATATAAATAAATGTTTATTCCTTATCTTATCCCCTTTCAGTCCACAGGAATTTATTAAGTACTTACAATGACACTAATGTTCTTCAGAGAACGATCCTCTTCTTGGTCCATACTAGAAGGCTTCACAACATCCTGAGACATTCTAGAGCTTCCACTTGGCCAATGAGACACTAGATTCAGCTTCAGACTAAAGCAAGGCAAAAAAAAGTGCCTTCAGCAATCATCAATTTCAATCTTATAACATCTAGAAGTTTTCACGTGTGAAACCTAGTCACAAGGAAATGTCCCAAACTCAACCTGCATTTGCCCACATCAATCAACCTTTACAAAATGATGAGTATAATGACAAAACACGGAAGAAAAAACTTCTGAAGATCCATTAGCAGCTGATCATGCTTTAAACATGAAGACAACGGGAGCTGTGGGTTGGTGAAACCAATGGGCCATGAGAATAGCAATTTAGGGACCAATTATGGATTTCTAGCTCTTTTTTTAAACATGCTTACTACTCTCATGCATATACATGACTTTAGGTAAGTCACTTAATATCTTTTGGCCTCAAGTATCCTTATCATATGTGAAATGGTGGGGTTGAGAAACAAGGCTTATGAGGTCCCTTGTTGGCAAAGATTCATAAGCCCGTGATCCTAACCTTCTCTAGAAGGATAATTTTGGCTTAGTCTGAAAGAAATAAAGATAATTAATGCCTATGATACATTCAAAACTCAAATTGTCAAAAATGAAACACAGATCTAGAATGGATCCATTTCCCTTCCATTCTATTCTGAGTTACACTAGTTATCCTCCTAAAATATTACTTCAGTCATTACCACTTCCCTCAACACAAACTTATACCCTTCCAATTGATACCCTAATGACATCAAATCATATCATTGCATTTCTTTAAAATACCTTAAAACAGATATGATTACTCTGTCATCACATTCAACTGAGATCAATGTATAACAGGGAACCAATGTAAAGACTAACAGAAGGCCTTCTGTGGGGGGTGGGGGTAGAGAAGCAAGAATGGAAGGAAAATTGTAAAGCTCAAAATAAATAAAATCTTTCTAAAAATAGAAGGAATGTAGAAAGATGAGAAATAATTTTACAGCTAAATAAAATAAAATAAAATACCTTAAAACAATCTAAATCATTCCATTGATTTTTCCATTTGAGATAGCTGAGTTTCAGAATGGCTTTTCCAAGGTGACATGACTTTAAAGGACAGATTCATTTTTACTCATTGAATATACACATTATGTTAACTCAAAATTTCTCTGCCAAGTTTTTATACTCAACTATATAATCCTATTTATCTGTATATTTTAATAATGAACCATCTATTCCAGTCAGATTGAACTTTTTAAATCATTTTTCTCCTTTTAAATAATGAAAATGAAAGTCTATAAGCTTTCAAGTTTTATTTATTTATATATCAGAAATATGTTTATGCTTATATATATACATATTTAGACATTTCTCCCTCTTATTTCTTGTCTTCACTTCCCTTCCTCTTTTACCTTTTCTTCTCTCCTTTTCCCTGCCTTCTCTCCTCTCTCTCTCCCTGTCTCTCCCTTCTCATCTCTCCCTTCAGTCCTCACTTTCTCTCTCCCTTCCTTCTCCCCCTTTTTCTTCTCTCCCCCTTCTCTCTTTCCCTCCCCCATCTGTCTCTGTCTCTGTCTCTGTCTCTCTGTTTCTCTGTCTGTCTCCCTCTGTCTCTCTCTCTCTCCTCTCTCTCTTTCTCTCTCTGACTTTCCATGCTCCTCTCCACCCCCCCACTACACACATACTTTGTTCATTCCCACCTCATTTCTTTTGCTTAAACTCTTCTTATTTTGAATTTCAATTGTCTTCCCACTCTTCTATATCTATTAAAATCCTATGCATTCTTCAAGGCCCAACTCAATTCCCACTGCATTTATTTCCTTTTCTTAGCTGGTATAGCACTTAAGAGTTTGCTCCACAGCATTTAGCACTTAATTAAGTAAACATAATATAATGTCTTATTTTGTTCTCTATTTCACATGTGTTAGTCCTGACTCCCCAGTCAGACAGTAAAGTCTTCCAGAGAAGTGGTCATGTCTTTTATTTATTTCTTTTTTGTTCCCCCTTGGTGCTTAAAGACCAGTGCTATATAACTAGTAATAATCATTTATATTTGTATAGTTCTTCAATGCTGACAAAGTATTTTAACATTATCTAACTTGTTATTTGGAATATTACTGGGAAGTAAATACCATAGATGTTATTTTCCCCATTTTCAAATGAGAAAATAAGTTTTAAGATCTTACATTATTTGCTCAGTCACACAGTCAGTAAGCAACAGGGGTAGAATTCCCAGGTTCCTCCTGTCTCCAAATACTGTGCTTTTCTTGGTTTTTAAAAAGTTGATCCTAATATAGAGCTTAATTATAAACTCTGATATATATATATATATATAAAATATCAATTGACCTTCACAATAATCCTGTAAGCAATATGTCACCATCATCATTATCATCATCATCATCATCATCATCATCATCATCATCATCATCCCTCATTATTCCTATTTTATAGATGAGGAAATTGAGGTTCAGATACATTATCTGATCTATCTATTGTTCCACTAGTAACTGTTTCAGGCAAGATTCAAATGGGGTGAATCTTGATTCTAAAGTCAGTAGTTTATCAGATGTATTGCAGTGCTTCTCAACAAATACTTATGGTTGACTTTCCAAAGCTTTGTTAACAAGCAACTTATATGATTCAGAGTGTAACTCCAGCTTTCTAACTCTTAACATAATTTTTCTATGAAGGATAATATTTCCAAATAAGCTTCATTTGAGTTCTGAGAATCTGGGGCATTAAGATTTTTATGAACATTCTGCATGGAGTAGGGTATCATTCCAGATTTCCCAGTTATTAGGTGTGTGCCCTGAAGCAGATTCCATTGTCAATTTTACAGTGACAGCTGGTTCATTAAAAATACTGTTAAGAAAATTGTAGTTTTTAGAAACTTCAGACATTTTTATTATTTTTCTTAATGATTAGGGCCTCTAATTTTGAAGACAGGTGGGAAATTTTCTGGTCAGCAAGTTATGATTTTCATACTAACTTTTCAACAAAATTCTTCTTGTTCACCCTCTACCTATTTCCATTACATTTCCTTTTCTTTGAACTTATCAAGGGCAATAATGGAAAAAGTTATCCCCTCAGTCATAAGCCCCCTAACCACATATGTGATCATTCAATCCACATCAATGACAATCTCTCTTTTTTTGATAGGTTAAAAATTCTAGGTTAGATGAAATCCTAATTTAAGCACAGGGTTCTGAAATAATCAGAAGCCACAAATAATTATAACCAAGCTAAAATAGTGGGAAACAAGATATTAGATCTGTTTCTGAATTACCTAGTTTGACAGTCTCTGGCACTAAAATTTACCAGTTATTCCCCAACTCTCCATTTCATTTTGTACTGGACACAGTGGGCCTTAGAGAGAGAATTAGCTGTCAGTCTGCACACGATCCACACCCTTTCCAATAGTGATTTCCTAATTCCCACATTTACCAGTACATATTGCTTTTCATCCCCGTGGGAATATTCTGGAGACACCCCGGCTAATCCATGTTTACTAGCTGTGCACAAGAAATACTGTTTTTATGTCGTCTGACAAAATAGTTATAAATCACACTTCTCCTTTGGATCATAAATACACATTTATCTTTAGAATATCTCACCAACTGAGTCATTTGTATGTCAATATTGCACCTCTTAAATATAATGATGATAATAGAGGCTGTGAATCTACAGACTGGAGCAAGTGCTCTCTTTTCAATAACAGAATATATTTTAATCACAACATCTCTAATGTTCTATTTGAAGTGGCAGACACAAGTGCCAACAGAATGGGACCTATGGAAGGAAGAGTTATGTTTTTCTAAGAAATGAATGCAACCAACCTCTTTGCTTAAAGGATTTAGAGAGTATTTTATATTTGGGTCAGTTCTGTGTCCTTCCTAAGAATTCTGTAATCATTAGAAATAGTATAGCTAGTATGTATATGGCTTTGTTTTCCCAGGATTACAAAGTGTTTTACAAACATTCCCTCATTTTATTTTCATGTTAAACCTAGGAGATGGGAATGATTATTAACCAACACCCCCCATTTCACAGATTAGGAAACTGAGGCAAACAGATTTTATAGATGAGGTAACTATGCCACACAGAATTTGAGTGATTTACACCAAACAGGTAGCAGATATCTGAGGAAATATTTGGACTCCAAGATCCCTTATTCCAAGTGCTAAGCTCTAGTCATTTCACTATCTATGGTTCTGTCATCTCGGTCCTGGGAAAAACATTGGAGTGATTTCTTGAGCTCATTTTATAGATGAGAGAACTAAGGTAAACAGGGTTGTCACATGCCCAAGGTCAAACAGCTATTAAGTGTCTGAGACATATAGTATTTAAAAAATACTCACTCTCTATTCAAATAATATATATATTGATCTGAAAGATATAGGATGCATGAAGACAATGTAAGTATCCCAGAAGTGCATAAGTCAAAAGAAATATGAACAGTATAATAGTACAAGAAAACTTCTCAAAACTTGTGAATTCAGAAAACAAAACTCCAATTGAAGGAAAGTATTGATCTTCAGGAAGGGGGAAAGTTCTAAGCCTGAAAACTTGAAGACACATAGTGTTTAAAGTTAATCATTGAATTCAGAAACAAGTGATCAGGAAAAAGACTTTCAGATACAAAGGAAAGGTAATTTGACTCATACATCATTTGGTCATGATCAGTTCTCTTTAACTATGTTGGAAATGGTTATTCTGTCACTATAGCCATTTAACCACCTAGCTGCCTCTAATCAATAGATCTCTCGTGGACCAGTTCCCCTCATAGCAATTGTTGATGTGTATGCAGTACATTGAAATATAACTATCTATAGATATAGATATATAGATATATATATATATATATATATATACACATATATGTATCCCTTGTTCCTAGTCAAAAACTGAAATAGGTACTATAGGTACAACTATTCCCAATTTGTAAGATGAAGAAATTGAGATTCATTGATTAATCCACTTAGGGAGTGAGAGCTGGGGTTCCAACCTCAGCCTCTAATAGAGGTCCTACTCACTTTTTTACTATACTTTGCTCCTCAGAGTCTGTATTTTTCCCTATCAAATAGTTCCCACAAAAATTGATATCTTTGATGTTCCACAGAAAGGAAGAGAAGAAAGAAAAACCTGCTAGATTTCTTACACAAAAGTATTAATGGAGAGTTCAGACCATCAAAGACAACATAGAATTCAAACTAGTCAGACTGACAGACTTGTTGACACTGAAATTTCACATTGTTACCCTGCCCTGATGGATTCCTTGTAATAGGAATGTTCTTCCTTTGGCTGGAATTCTGTTTCAAGATCACAAATGTTTTATGGTTCTGCTCTCCTCTATATGTGAAAAGGATAAAATACACCTCAAATTCCCTCCTAACTGGCAGCATTGTAATTCAGCAGATTTCTGTTCTTCATTGAAACCTGGAGTTGAATTGTATTGGGCCGCAAGGCATTCAAGCTGCTGTTCTTCGTTTGGCTATATTTCTCCATAAGCATCTAATTGTTTCAAAAAGTGATGTACAGTATGCAAAAACCTGAATCGCATGCAAATAAGTCTGTATGGTGTTAAAGTTAACAGGTGTTCTCATTAATGTAAGTAGACAAGGAACAATTCTTGAATGTTTTATAAACACTCATAATCATGGCCAAATATGTTACAATACCATAAAGATACATGCCGCAGCATCTTTTTTTTCCTTGTTGTGCAGTCTCAGCACTTATTAATAGGAGACTTATATGAGTAATAAAGTATCAGCAAAAGTCCCTATTTCATTAAGGAACTGAAACTATGAAATTATTGACTACTTCTGAATAAATCTACTGGAAAAAAGCATCACCCATACCTCCAGAGATAATCATTATCTCTTTCTTTTCCTTTTAAAGTAAATGATTTTTATTGCTATTAATGGATAATAATCTTTGATACACCAATGAAAGTTTCATGAGCATCTGTGATTCTTGGACAACTCACTGGATGATGTGAACTTATTCAATTCAAGTGAATGAGCATGTATTAAGTTCCTACTGAATGATAGGTAGTCACTGATTTTAGCACTGGGGAAAAGGAAATAGAATTTATCCTCATATAAGTTATGTCCTGTTAAGGGTACACAAACACAGATACACACATACATTTAAAAAAATAACAACATAGAAAGTAATTTGATGGAGAGGACACAAAAACAAATGGAGGGATCAAAAAAAACCTCATGAAGAATATGACACATTGACCCTTGAAGGCATAACTGAGGAGGAAAAGTCTTCAGATTAAAGGCAGAGTCTGTACTAAGGTTCACTAGAGGGAGATGAAATGTCATATATAAGGAACAACATATAGACCATTTTGGCAGAAACATGTAATGTATGAAGGGGATTAATGAGAAATCAATTTAGAAATACAATTTATCACCAGATAATGAAAGGATTTAAATGTCAAATAGAATAGTTTGCACTTTATTCTAGAGGGAATAGGGAACCACTGAAATTTCTTGAGTGGGAAAGTGACATGGTCAGATTTGTGCTTTACAAGATTTTAACATTTATTTAGAGGATAAAATTAAGAGTAGGAGAGACCATAGACAGAGAGTCAATTAGGATGCTATTATGTTAATCTAGAAGAGATTATATGACTTGGATATTGGGAGTGGAGGCCAGTAAAGGGGAATATATGAATCAAGATGGATCTAATTTTATGAATTCCTGGTAACTAGAAAAATGGTGCTTTCCTCAACTAAAACAGGAGATTTATGGAGATAAGTAAAGGGGAATGAGAATTTTTGTCATTGTTAAACATATCTATCTTGGGCACTTTATTTTTACCTCCATCTTTCCAGTGCCATGAGGATCTAAGATTCAACCTGAGAAATTTACTGAAATTTTCCAGAACCATGCAGTGTTCTGTAGTGCAAAGGTGTCTTCCTGAGACTAAAAAAACAGAGGGGAAGGGTCAGAACACTTGTCTAAGCTTTAGAGCTCAATCCTATGGCCCACCTCACCCTGTGTCCCAGCATGGTGGGTCAGAGAATTGACAAATAGAAGAAACAGAAAAGGATACCATATGTGGAAAATTGTATAGTACTCCACTAAACCTGAAACAAAGAGCCTAGCATCCAGTTGAGGTCAGACCTATCTATATAGTCACATGGACTAGAATCCTAGGCTATAAACCATAAACTGTCGCTGGTGGGAGAGAGTTAAGATTTAAAGACAATCTAAGTCTCCCAGAAGTGCATAAATCAGAAAAAAATATGAACAGCATAATAGTACAAGAAATAATACAAGAAAATTTCTCATGCTCATCATTTGGGGAATGGCTAAACAAGTTATGATACATGAATATTATGGAATATGGTGTTCTACGAGAAACCATAAATAGCAAACTCTAGAGAAGCATGGAATAAGTAACAGGATCTGATGCTGAGTGAGGGGAGCAGAACCAAGAGGATATTGTATACATTAACAACATTGTGAGATGATCAACCTTGATTGGAAGCAGCTCCTCTCAACAGTTCAGAGAGCTAGGACAATTGTGTAAGACCAGCTTTGGACAATGTTATGCCCATCCAGAGGTAGAAAAACAAAATAAAACAAACCAAAACACACAAAAAACCCCAACCCTTCCAAATCTGATGAACACTTCATAAAAATTATCTCTTATGTATCTCTTTCCCTTAATCCTAATTCCTCATACCTAAAATAACTAATCTGTAAACATGGTTATCAAAATATGTATGTACAATACTAACCTGATTGTTCATTGCTGGGGGGGGAGGAGAAGGGAGAGTGGAAGGAAATTTTGTAAGGAAGGGGGAAAGTCCTAAGGCTGAAAAACTTCAAGACACATGGTGGTTAAAGTTAATCACTGAATTCAGAAACAAAAAATTCTACAAGTGATCAGGAAAAAGGACTTTCAAATATACTCTTACATCATTTGGTCATAGTCAGCTCTCTGACTATAGTAGAAAAATTTCTGTGATAGTTGTAGCTCTCAAGTATTAGATTGGAAAAGAAGACCTTTCTTTTCAAGTTTAGTCAAAGCAGATAGATGCCTTCAAGGAATGGTTTTTAAGATATAAAGAAGGTTTTTAACCAAAATATCTCCATTTAATTTTACCTAAAACCTTAATTTTTGAAGTATCTAGTATATTTATTTTTAATAATGTTTATAGGAATAAGAGAAGTAAAGCACAAAAAATCCTGAATTTACTTGTATTTTTCCAGAAAAAAAAATTAAACAGATTTCATCACTTCTATTATTTTCATTAAACTTCAACTCCTTTTTCTCATCCTTAGCAATGGGAAAAGTAAGCAATCTGGGATTTCTTCTTTGATGGCGGGGGGGAGGGATGAATAGACAATGACACAAAAAGATAACCTATATTCTACCCCTAGGAAAATTGTCAGTTGACAGATTTATCCCAGTCACCAAGTTGGATAAGAGTTGCTTCTTTTCTTCTTGCCTTCAAAATCTCTGACATGCATGCTAATTTATTTCCTGGCTTATAGAGATCTTATGAAATTCAATTTCTATTTTTTTCAGGCTGTAATGGACAACCAAGGATCCATAATTTTCTTAAGAGTTTTTAATTCTGCTCTTCTTTAATGTCACATAAATTTAAAACTACTATTTGTAGAACTTGAGGTGGCATTGCCAGGATGGGAAAGTTACATTTCTCTCCTAGGATGTACATAAAGCAATATCTTCTGATTTCAAAGGACAAAACAACTAGACTCAGGTAGTGAGATCAGGTAGTGAGATCTGGCATTCAGGCCAGAGTCATGACCAAAAGACTTTGCCATGTTAGCTAATCCACAAAAGCTTGCAGCAACTTTGATAGAAACAGCAACCAAAATGGTAATTAAAATAGAAGCAAAATCCAAGCTTATCATTCCTCCTTCATTATAATGCACATATAAATGGTTTACAAGTATTTAGAAGGGAAATCAGTGGTCACCAAGAGCCAGAATGGCATTATCAAGAATAAGTCATGTCAATCAGTTCCATTTAGCAAAAATTTATTAAACAGCCACCATATGTAATATATTTTGCTGGGCCATGGAATGCTAAAAGATAAATAAAACCGTCTGTCTTCAACAAGCTTAAACTATCTATATTACCTGGACCATCATTTCAGGAAAAGTCCTAATGATGCATTATATAACTCATGACTGGCTACCTTCTTCCTCTCAATTTTTCCTTTTCCTCCATTTACACTCAGAATTCAGAGTTCTGGAACTAGCAATTATAGGTAAATCTACTCTGCCTTATTCTTTGAAAAGATCGCCTCGCTTCTTCCTCTGTGACCCAATCACCATCCCAATGACCAAAGCACCTCTCATTGGCCATAATTCTCCTTTGTATATTGTCTCCCCACTCATAAGACTATGTCAGTTGAAGGTAAATACTATTTTTGCTTTTGCATTTATATCTCTAGTGCTTAAGTTAATACTTGGCTTATAAATGACTTTTGTTTTTCATTTATCCAATTTCATTTCCCTTTGTGACTGGTAGGTCAGTGAAATTCTCCAAATCATTGTGGGCCTTTATTTCAACAGAGTATTTCATAAATTCGTTACATTATACTTCTGAACAAAGTATATATATATATATATATATATATATATATATATATATATATATATATATATGTGTGTGTGTGTGTGTGTGTGTATGTATAAAAATATTTACCAAAATATAAAATTCCCAGTTAAACAGAATAAGAAATAGAAAAGTAATAAAATATCACAAAAATAATTTAAACAAACTATAAATGAATTTTCAAAGGAGACAAAAGTCCTCAGATTTATAAAAAAATTCTATCAAGCATTCAAATAACCATTAATTATGATATTACATAAGCTGTTTGTATATATGGAAAAAGAAGGGAGGCCATTTTAATTCTTTCTGTGATATCAGGAAGAATCAAAGTGGAAGAAAACACCTTATATCAAATGATTGAATATTGGTGCAAAATGTAAATAGGATATTAATAAAGAAATCAAAGGAACACATCAAAATGATTACAAACTCTGACAAGATTGAATTTATTTAGGAATATAGAGTTGGTTTAATATCTGGAAAACTGAAAATATAGTTAACTGTATTAATAACAAAATAAGAACAATAAAAATCATATGATTGTATGAATAGTGATAGAAAAGGCATTTGACAAAATAAACTGCCTATTTCTGTTAGAAAAAAAGAAGTAAGTCCATAAATGGCCATAAATGACCATAAAATGGCCATAAAATGTAGGACTTCCCAATAAGATCAGTCACTACTACAATTTCTTGAATACTAAAAGATTAAAGTAGTATCAATAAGACAAAAAAAATTATATAAAGAATAGGCATAGTTGACCAAAATTAGTTTGGTCAACTAAAATTAGTTGAAATATAATTAATTGAAAAGACTAAACATCATAAATCCACATAAACCTCCAACATTTTTGTACAGTACCAACAAAATGAAAAAAAGATAAAGAAATTCCATCTAAAATAACTATAAAATATATAAAATAATTGTGATACTACCTTCTAAGATTATATATATATATACATATATGAATAAGAAGGATGCAACTACAAAACTTTTTTAGAAATAAATGTAATAATGGAAGAAATATTAATTGCTAATTGGTTGGCTAAGACAAAATAATAAAACAATATGCTACCTAAATGAATTTATATATTATATCACCCTCTAAAACTACCAAATGATTATTTTAGGAGCTTAGCTAGAAAAAAATAAAGAAAAAGTTTAAGAATTGAAAGGGAAAAGGGACAGGAATGAGAAATGGCAGACCTCAAACTATGCTGTAAAGCATTAATCATCACATTATTTGATACTGGTTAAAAAAAAAACAGAGATTGATCAATGATACAATTTAAGAATACAACATTCAAAAGCAAATGAACACAATAGCCTGGTGTTTGATTAAATCCAACATCCCCAGCTAATGGGGTGAAAACTAATTGTCCTACAAAACTGTTAGGAAAATTGGAAAATGTTCTATCAGCAGTTAGATTTAGGATAACATCTAACACCATATACCAAGGAAGTACCAAATAATAATGTGACCTTTATTTTTAAAAAAAAGTCATTTCATAAGTAGGAAAGTGAGAGAAATCACTTTTCAGATATATAGATAAGAAGAGTCCATGAATATAGTATAGAGAATGACAGAAGATAAAATGACCACTTTTGTTTCTATAATATCAAAAGATTATGCAAAAGCAAAACCTAAGCAATTAATATTAGAAAGAAATAAAGGAAAATATTTATATTTCTCTGATAAAGAAAGGTTGCATTTCTAAGATACATGATTAACTAATTCAAATTTATAACAACAAAAATCATTCAAAAATGATAAATTACCCTAGGATATAAAAATGTTCCAAATCTCTGATAATCAGAGAAATTCAAATTTAAGCATCTCTGAAATTCAACCTTACAACCAATCAAATTTGCAAAGGTAATAGCAATAAGAATGAAAATGACAAAAAAAATGAAAAACCTGTAGAGAGAGGAAAGTGCATGAATATACTCTTGCTAGTTCTGTGACTTGCCCCAGCTATTTTGGAAAGCAATTTGAAGCTACATGCAAAAAAGCCAAAGACAAAGCTGTATATGCCTTTGATCTAGTGATACCTTCTTCAGACCTATATACAGAAATATTTCTCACTTTACTATATTAGGGCTGCTAAATGGTAGAATGGATAGGATACTGGACCTGGAGTCAGGAAGAACTGAGTTAAAATCTGACCTCAGATATTTTACTAGCTATATAATTTTGAGCAAGGCACTTAATCTCTAGCTGCCTTAATTATCCTCAACCATTAAAATGGGAATTTTAATAGGAAGGTTCAAATGAGATATTAATAAATCACTTGCACATTACCTAGCATTCAATAGACTTTATATAACACTATTGTTATTATAATATGAACTAAGTTCAGAATATTATAATTCTGAATCACTTTCAAAAGTCAAAGACAAAGCTGGTCATACCCTTTGATGCAGTAATACCATTAGTTGTTGTTGTTGCAATATTTCAATCATGTTTGACTCTTCATGACCCCATTGGGAGTTTTCTTGACAAAGACACTGGAGTGGTTTACATTTCCTTCTCCAGTTGATTTTATTATGGATGAGAAATCTGAGTCAAACAAGGTTGAGTGACTTGCTCAGGGTCACACAGCTAAGATTTTTCTGATACCAGATTGGTAATTAGGAAGATCCTGACTCCAGGCCTTGCCTGCTATCCACTGCACTACATAATCATAATATGATTAGACATATTTACCAAAAGAAATCTAGTAGTACTCTATTAGGGCAGCTAGATGGCATAGCGGATAATATGCCAGGCCCAGCAAGAGAATGAACTGAGTTTAAATCCAGTCTGAGAAACCTACTGGCTGTGTAACACTAGATAATCCACTTAACCCTATTTGCCTTACTTCCTTCATCTTTAAAAATAATCTAGAGAGGGAAATGATAATTCACTCCAGTATCTTTGCAAAGAAACCTTCCAGAAAGGTATCCCGAAGTTTAATTGTGACTGAAAATGACAAAATTCATTATTATTGTTGTTGTTGTTGCTATTGTGATTGTTATTATTTTTGATGACAATGAACTAAAAATTAAGTCTATGCTCATCAGTTGAGAACCAGAAAGGAAACATCTAATTTTGGACATAGCTAATGTTAAAATTTGTTTTAACTATGAATATGTTATGAGTTTTGTTTTTTCTCTTCTTTTTCAATGAGGAAAGGGATGAAGAGGATGAGGGAGTGAAGGGTGGAAAGAAAATTCATACTTCTTGTCTATAAAAAATATTTTAAAAACAATTTGTGTGTGACATTAGAATGTAATCAGGACAAAAGTCCTCATTAAGATGTGAATACAGCTCTTTGTAATTCATTTAAAATCCTTCCAAATTTTTCCCTATTTGCAAGGATACCAGGACATCATTCAATTGGCATTTATTAAGTTATGTATCAGGCACAAAGACTGTCATTGACCTCAAGAGCATTGCCTTCTGCTGAAAAGACACAACAGATAAGGAAATACAAATTATATGCACTATAAATATAAAATAATGTTGTGAGAAAGAAGAGGAGAGGGATTGTTACTGACATAAAGTAATGGTTTTATGGTAGCTATTAATGTTATACAAAATGCAATGTCTATTTGTGTACCCTGAAGATTGGGTCTATGGTACTAGACAAGAAAGTATCAAGATTTTTTTCAAATTGAAAAATTCTTCTGCTAAATAGGTTCATAGATAGCATGGCAACTATGCATACAACTGCAACAATTAATCATATTCAGATACCTACAAGTACATGGGTAATTAAAGAGTCTCTACATTGACTTGAATTATCAAATTTCTCTTCATTTTAACATGGTGGTAGGTCAAGTTGACAACAGATGTTCTAACACCATTGACAGCAATTTATAGTCCTGTGACTAAAATGATTTAGTATAAGCTACTCAAATGTTTTAGTGAAACATGGCTTTTGGGTATTGGCAGAATAGAAATTCTGGGATGATCAGTTTATCTAGAGCAAATATCCCCTCTAGGTTTAAAAATTAACTGTAAATTGAAATAACTTGATGCCTTCAGCCATCAAAGACTTATGTCAACTATTTTTCAGTAGTATTTATTTTTAGCATTACACACAAAAGAAACATCTTATTTATTGTCAAACTGCTAAATTTATTCTCAATATTATTTAATTAATTCTGATTGTACACATGTTTTTTATCTCATATAATATTGAAAAGACTTTGGATACTTAAAATAAGCATTATTTTATATTTTAAAATTATTGAAGAGAGAAGAAATTAATTTGTTTACATTTTTGATCGTTTGCTTTTTAGTTTGATAATCTGAGGAGTTCTGGATTCACTGAACTTGGGTTCAAAGCCTACCTCCAACACCTGCTATCTAGTTGATAGTATCTGGATATGTTTCTTTATCTGTAAAACAATTGCTTCAGATTAATATGACCTCTGAAAGTCTCTTCCAGAACTTATTTAAGATCCTTTGATTCTATGGTCTTTGGAGGGAGAATAAAGGGTGAATGGTTTGTTTATTACTTTTTATCAAAAAGTTTAAAAGGGCAGATAGTATAGGCATTTTGCCTTTTTTTCCTGACATTGTGAATTTTCAGAACAAAGATTTTTATTATACAAATCAAGTTTTGTATTGTGAGAATGCTGGGACTAAATTGGTTACCAAAAGTACAACTCAATTTCACATAAGACAGCATTGGTCCTTAAAAGATTGACCTTAAAGTATAAGATTAGAATCAATTTGAGATCTCTGATATGTGTAACCCAAAGAGTTGTTTACTTTCTAGTAAGTAACAAGTTACTTATGTGAGTAGATTATTTTGATTTGATATTGCCCAGGTCTCTGATGAATGCATAGGCAAATCAGTCATACTCAAACATATTGAAAACTTAACTAATAATCATCTGGAAACTAATAGATTTGGATTTGTTAAGACATGGAGTTGTAGAAAGGCGGGAGCTCTGGCTTGTCTGCTTTATTTAGCAGTGAGTCAATTTAGTAACATTTCACAGAGTCAGAAGAAGCCGAGTGATTATAACATAAGGTTCAACATCTTTAGATATGTAGAACATTTTCTGTTGCTTAAAACAAATATTCCCTAAGAAAGGATAAAACATTTTTCTGACTTGCAAAGTTTTTGCAGTCTATCATTTAAATTACTTAAATAAAGGGAGCTTTACTGCTCCCCAAAGCTCAGAATATAACACCCTCCATGCATATTAGCTTGATCTTCTTGACAGACCAGAAAAGTGTTTGTGTGTGCCAATTAAAACAAAAATGGTTCCCCAGTGGCTTGTTCCTCACACAACTTCTGAAGACTGCTATCATTGTTTGCTAGGGTAACCCTGGATAAGGCTTCTATCCAAAGTAAACAAACTTTTCAAAACTTTCATGACAGATGGGGGTTACAAATGCATTTTAATAAGAGAGTTGCCAAAACAACCTCTTTTTTTGCAATTAGCATATATTTACTTAACATCTAGCAACATTGGGAACACAAGGCAAATACTTTCTCACAAAATGTTTTAACAAGTAACATTTTTGGAAAGACAAGTTGAAGACCTTTTTCCTCTGAACCAATATTTCACCCATACTTCTATGATAACTTTGTTCTATTGGTCAGAAAAAAAAAATATTACGAGTTCCTATTGCCAGACTGTAATTTGAGACAGACATGCAGCCTTGATAATCTAATTTCTTTGGTAGTCATAAATACTTCTGAGTCCACTAAGTAATTTAACTATTAGTATAACCATGACAACCTCATTTGATCACCTGTATCATATATTAGATTTACGATGTAAGATGAAAAAATGCAAGTAAATCCTTTAATTCTCCCTTTTCCCTCTATCCCTCTGTTTATCTGCCTCTGTCTGTCTTTCTGTCTGTCTCTACACATCTCTATCACTCTCTCTGTTTCTCTGTCTCTCTGTCTCTCTCTGTCTCTCTTTCACACACACACACACACACACACACACACACACACACACATTTTCATACCTGGAGTTTGGGACCTTAATATTTTTCCCCTAATGAACAGAAGAAATTGATGAATGGGTGAATGGATGGACAGATGATGGACTCTGGACAGAATGACTTACAGGATTGTGATTTCATTGAAGACCAGACTCTCAGAAAAGAAATTCTTAATGCAAAAGCAGGTCATCAACCATTCTATAATATAATTCTAGACTGTTGCTAGGGGGTACTGAGAAGCAAATGACTTGACCAAGGCCACACAACCAGTTTCTCAGATGCATGATCCAGACCTGGCATTACCAACTCAAACATCACTTCTATATCTCCTCTGCCATGCTACAGACTTATGAATGCATTCATGACTGTGGCACACATACACATATAAATTTGTTTATGTGTATAGTAAACATATGTGGCATGTATATGCCTACATTTTTTTAGTTTATATATGGGTTTATCATAAAACTAATGATCATTATGAAAGTCAAGATTTAGGAAATAACTTCCAAGAAAATATTTTCCATGTGCATTTCTTATAAAAAGAAAAATGTCATCCATACTCAATTTCACCAATTGCTACAAAATTTTGATGAATATATACTAAACTTTTGCCTTTGTTTTGTAGTCTTTTGTACTTTTGATTAAGGCAGAAACAATGGTATTAGAAGTCAGGCTCATAAGATCTCAAATTTAGATATGAAAGGAATCTTAAAGTCATTGAATCCAAAATGTTTGTTTTATGGGAGGAAAAACAGGTTGAACACATTAAGTGAGTTACCTAGAGTCACGCTGCTGGAAGTGTCTGAGATAGAGCTAGAATTCAGGTCTTCCAGTGCTCTATCAGCTGGACTATCTCTCTGAGCTTTAAGATATGATACTTATGATGATGGTCTGATTAAAGTTTCAGTTACTTGAATCTTAGGTTTCTCATCTGAGAAGTAAGATAATACTTGCAGTGTTTATTTCAGAGTTATTGTGAGGAAAGTTCACTGTAAGTCTCAAAGTGTCATATGCATTTCTTGTTCCTGCTATTATTACTAATTATTATTTTTGACACTAGTCTCCATCATGCCCTAAGTTCTTTCTTTTTATAGATATTCTACACTCAGGAATGCTAGAAAGATTCAAGAAGTGAACATTCATTTTTATGCCCTGAGATCCTAGAGAAAATGATTGTAAAATGCCCTACTTTTTTGTATTTATATTGCTATAATACAAGAGATATGATATACACAACTTTAAGGACAATATACCAAGCTTCTGTACTCTTGTCTTCTCTCTCTCTTTCTGTCTTTCTCTGGCTCTATCTTGCTCTGTCTGTTTCTCTTGGTCTGCCTCTTCTCCCCTTCCCTCACCACCCCTCCCTTGACCTGCCAGTTGATCTAAACTCATGCTGTGTTTATATTGTTATCTATTTTTAAATGTGCACATTCCATGTGTCAATGGCCATTCATCCTAGGCATGTACACACCCTGCTGCTTTACTTATAGTAAATGCCAACCAAGTTTATGTTGATCCCACTTCACTGATGAGAAAATTGAGATTCAAAGAACTAAAACTTTAACCAAACTATCATCATAAGGATGCTGATTTGAGTCTCAGAGAGATGGTGTCAGTGATAAGAGCACAGGAAGACCTATTTCAGTGGCAGTAGGAGTAAAATAATAGATTTAAAGTCATAAGACTTGGATTCAAATCCCAACTCCACCACTCGCCTTGTAACCCTGGCAAATCACTTATTCTCTTTACTCCTGTTTCCTTATAGAGACAATGTGATTTCTCATTTTTGTACTAACTGCTTCCAGAGTTAGGAGGATTAAATGAAATATATGCATAAAGCACTTTTAAAACTTTATAGAATCATTTAAGCGTGTGCTGTTTTTGTTTTCCTAAAACTAAGCCATAATTTTTTTTTGAATCTGGGCACCATTTTCTTGGTTTTGAGAAACTTGTGAGGCCATACTGGACGATCACTTCTGTGTTAATTGTACCTTGTATCTAGTGAAATGTAATCATATCTATTTAGAGTATCCATATGTAGTGCTTGCACTAAATATTTATTGACTGATGTATCTGCCTTAGTATGGGAAGGGTAATTCCATCTAAAAGTAGGTGTAATATAATTAATTGATGACATACACATTTGATATTTCTTCCATGTGTTTTTGCAGCCTTATTGAAGTTATATAAAGCATATATAAAAAATACTGAACTTGCAGAGAATTTATGATTATTAAATAAAATTATTACAGTTTATGTTTATTAGATAAAAATTATTAAATCTTAAATGTTTTCTATTCTAGTAAGTGAGAAAAGAAAAAAACTGAGAATAGTATAAACTGACATGTTCCACTATCATTTTTCATGTAGAACATAAGAGGACACAATGAAGCCCTATGGTTGGAATGGGTGCTGAGTCTTCCTGACATAAATCAAACTTACAAGCCATCTTTTGACTCCCTCTTATAGCCAGCTCTATGGGTACAGACCAAAGGATGAATTACATTTCCTGTTGACAGAGGACCAAAAGAATGGATTACAATATAAAAGCAGAAAATATTCATATTTAGCAAAAATATAGAAATACCACATGGTATTTCTATGGTATAGGACCAAATGGTCCTAACTTAACTAAGAAGATAAGGAATCGTTACCTAATGAAAATTGAAAGCATAATTTTGAACAAGATATGTCTTTGGTGTGGAGAGCTTTGAAATCACTTTCTCCCACATTCATGCTCAAAAGAATCTCAAGAAAACAAAGACCAACTTTAGAGAACAAAAGAATAATATTGTTAAATTAGTACTAGACACAAAAGTTTTAAAGAATCTATGTCCTGCTCAGTTAACATATTTGAAATTTTTTGAGCATAAATGTACTGCCAGCAGGTATTCAAATAGATTCTTATTTCCTGAAAAAAGTTTGAGCACATTGTTTTAGACAATTCTAGGGGATTGCCATTACTTAGACATATGTATTATTGACAACACTGACACTTCATTAGGACAGCTTACTTGTCACAAGATATATCTCTCCAACTACGATTTAGTGGAGAGGAGGGATTTCAAAAGACATTTATCGAAACTGGAAGACTAAGCACAATAGTAACTGGCAGCTCTTACCAGAGACCTTTGTGTTTACTGTAAATTTGTCTTTCATTTTTTCCCCAAGCTCCTAAGGTTATTTCAGCAAAATCTAATATAAAGAGTGTGTGTATTAGCAAGCTTAGCATGGAATCATTTAAGCCTATTTTAAATATATATATATATATATATATATGTCTTTAGATGGTAATCATAAATTGTTCAATCATAAGGTTTAGTCAAAACTGGCATGCTTTATTGATATCTTTTCCCAAGGGTGTTGAAAATTCGATTGTTCAATGTGCAAATATGGTTCAGCAAACCCTTCCAAGAACTATTTATCAGAAATCCTAAAGAGGTAATCTATGAGTGGGTTAGGAAACCTACACATTAAATGGGATTTGCCAGCCAAAGTCTTTGGAAATGCTTTCCTCTGAATGACTGGAATGGAGCAGAACAAAGTCAATTATTGGCTGTAATTAAGAAGTGGATGCATTTAAACTGTAGAGAGCAGTAGCAGTCTTCTTGAAACTGTCTAGTTACTCTGAAGATTAGTATGGAGAAAAAAGGGAGGGATATGAACTGTAACTCACTGATAGTATGTTTTGAATGAAGCTCATTCACCCAGTGTTCTCTGTTCTATCTTTTTTAAAATTTATTCATAAATCACTGATTATGTATGATTATTAAAGTAATATATTCAGACAAAGCAACTTACAAATGCAATTTGCTTTTGGTTGTGTTAGCAGTAAAAGATATTCTTTGCATAGCATGCAACAGAAATGCTAATGCACTGATGAATTACTTGTATTTTATAAAGGTTTTGCATATTGACAGACTGAATTCTAACTTTATTGGATCTTTCCTAAACCTTCAGTCTAATAAGGCTATTTATGTTTGTTACTCCTATTTTGAAAATGTTATTCTTTAAAAAAATTAATGGTGATCTATTTATAGTGGCTGAGATGTAGTAGATGGGATCTTACATTATATTTAGTCTAGTTTGTTTATCCATATGTACATTAATAAATCGTGATGTTAGAGAATTCATTCATATCCCCAAGATATTTTAATGAAAATTCATTTTTAAAAGTCAAAGTTAAAAGTCCACTCTGTAACTAGTTAACCACTATTCTATTTACCTCACTATTTACCTGCATACCACTAGTTAGTAATCACCTCATTTTAATTTAAACTTTTTTGTCATTGCTTTATCAAATGACTACTTTATACTTATCTTAAGAACATTATTATGGCCATTCAAATGATTGGATAGCCATCAGTTTCACTGTCTTGCAGATGAGAAAAAAAAAGCAAGGATTCCCTTATTTCCAGTCATCCCTAACCTTTATTCCTTTGAGAGGATGAAAGAAAGGGAGAGGGAGAGTTTAGTCCCAGTAATATATCTAAATTAAATTTTGAAAAGTATGTACCTTCTATTCTCCAGATCCTTCTTTGTTACAGTTGCAATTAGTATGGTGATTTGGGGGGGAGGGTGTTTACCTCATTAAAGAAGTTGACACCAGAGAAAAGTTTTTTTTGAGTAATTTCAAATAATACTTGGAGTTCTCTTAAGGACTTGGAGATTATTGCAGTTGAGATGTCCCCAGGTAATTAAAGCCATATGGCCTAAGTCATTTTGGTTACTGATGAACATTTGGGCAATAGGTGGAGTAACACTGACATTAGAATATAGTTTGTGATGCTGAGAACCAATACAGATTTTCATGTTCAGCCTTTTAAGAAAATGAAAGGATGACTGTTCTTCCTATAGTATTTTCCCAAATCAGAACCCAAGAGCCCTCAGTTCTCACTTTTGTGTAACATTGGTGGAGTAATGACATGCAGAGAGGTTCTCATATGATAATGTAGCTTCACATTTCAGTCTGATAGTCTAATAGATTGTAGTTCCACTCTGATCAACTTCTTTTCTGAGTAGCCCATTATATGTGAAAGCAAGGATATTTCTCAGTTTCTATGAACCTGATGTTTCTAACCACAAACATGAGACAAAGGGGTGTGGTTGGGTAGGAATGGGAAGTTCGGTGTGATAAAGAAATGCATTTTTTCACACTGGAAACTTCCAAGAACACAACAGAGCTGATTAATAAAGGGAATGAAATTTCTCTTCATAAATCTCCCCTAATGTGAGGTCAAAATGTAGATGAATTTTATCCTATTAAACCTCTTTCATTGGTAAACTGGCTCTTTATTATTTGCCTATTGTTTCCTACCATGATAAGGGAAATAATAGAAACAGACTTTATTCATTTGAACACCTTTTTGAAAAAATTTACAATAGCCTCTCTGATAATAACCTATTTTGGCGTCTTGAATAAACTTATATCAAACAAGAATATATTATTAGATTTGAAAAAAGACAACAGAAGAGTCAGAAACCTCAAAAGGAATCCTGGTCCACTCAGGGGCATTGATTTATTTTGGGGAATGAGGATCCTATTGTCTCTGAACTTTCTGGTATTTTGCTGCTTGTTAGGAGGATACTGTTCTGGGAGGGCTCAATTAATATTATTATTGAGATAATAATGTATCTGTTATTCAATGAGCAAATAGTTTATAGAAAGTGGTCCAAAATGGTCCTATTCTCCTGGTTCCCAGAGAAAAAGAAAATACTAGAATAGAAGAAAGCATTTCAGTTTATAAAAGTGTGTGTGTGTATGTTTTTTTAAGTGTAAAAATCTATCTTGTGTTACTTGTTTACCTGTCAATTTTTTCCTTTAGATCACAACAGTATCAGGAAATGAGTTCCTTCTTCAGTCAGATATCGACTTCATCATATTGGATTGGTTCCATGCAATCAAAAATGCAATTGACAGATTGGTATGTATTTGTTTTGGCTGTTACCTTTATTAATTAAAATATAGTCATTTAAACCTCCTTGCAAAGGGGTATATAAAACACATTTAAATAGCTGATGCAGATTGACAGATATTAATTTATTATGAGCTTATGTATTCCAGAGGGGGAAAATAGGTCCACGAGAAAGTACTGTGGGACTAAATATCATTTTATTCTTCCCTTTAAAAAGAATGGTGCAATTCATTTCTCTAGAATAATAAGGACATTGGTTTACTGGTGGTTGTAAAAAGCATACAAGCGCTTAATAACTAATGAATTTTTACAATTTCAGTTTATGTAGCCCATAATATATATTCTCAAATAGAAATATTAATATATTTTGGTCCTTTATGCATTTTCATAATGCCAATTTACAAAAATAGCACTAGTAAATAATATTCTTTGGTAATTGATTACTATTACTTTCCTATTGAGCCTGAATTATTTTTTTTCTTTTGGAAGTAAGCATGTCGTATTTTAAGAAAACTATTTTTAATTATCCAACCAGATCTAGCTTTCAGTTTAGAAGGGTGATTCCTTCAAAAATAAATCAATTTCCACTTGAAGCAAAATTATATGACAAGATGCTCATTTTTACAAAAGCTTAAGAGAAAATGAGGGAGGAAGCATATTATAGACATTTATAGGGTAATCATAAAGGAAATTAAATGCTTTTTTGTAAAACCTTGCTGAAATTGATTTGCTTTTAATCTTGTCTAGTTTGGGTTATGGGGGAAAGATAAAACTTTGAAATAAATTAGATCTTTATCACCCTTGATATTGTATGAGAAACATAATAACATCTGAAAAATAAATTCAGGTATGGGGTCTGTACTTGGGGATTTGCCACATTTATTTTCCCATTTGAAATTAAAATGAAATGCCAGGGAATATAGTGTTACATTAATTCTATTTTTTATCAAACATACTTAGCCTATTTCTCCATATTGCCCATAAAATTAGATGAGAAACTATGACAAATGCTGTGCTGGAATAGACAAATACTGTCTATATCAGACCTAAGTGGCTGTGTTTTGTTTTGTTTTGTTTTGTTTTTAATGCAGCCAAAGGATCAAAGCTGTTCATCAAGAAATTTGGAGTTGTTCAAAATCCAGAGATCGTCTAGTACAGAACTGCTGGATCACTTTGACAGAGAAATAAAAGAACAAAAACCTGAACACAGAAAATCTTTAAGTAAGTATTTCCTTTTAATTCTTCATGTCAGTTAATTCTAAATGCAGTGCTTAGGAAAAACAAATCCATCGAGATGAGACTTTGGGCCAAAGTCATCCTACGCACATAAGATTCTTAGCAATTTCTTGAAAAGCCCTTCACTCGCTGGAGGGCAGTTGTCTCTGTTTTGTTTGTGGCTTGTTGGTAGTGCCAATTGAGAAAATATGTTGGGAGGTCATGGTCCCTGCTTAAAGAAAATCTCTGATTCTCTAAATGATGGCCATGCTGTACAGGTCTGTGATTTATTCTCAAAGTGGGAAATGTCAATCATCTGCTACCATCTGTGGGCTGAAGTTGATTTGTATGCTTATAAAGATATATGTGTAAAAGCCTGAGGTGAGCAGTCTAAGGCCAGAATGTTATGGAATTTATCAGACCACTAGTCAGAGATTCTAGGTCTAAGTCTGCTGGGACTTTCTGGTGAAGTAGGAGTCAAATTGGTGAGGTGGAAGTAGGAGATTGCATGGGTTGAATATATATTGTGACAAAATGAAATATGAAAAACTATAGAGATCAACTATTCTAACCTCCTCACTTTTGAGCTTAGGACAATGAGATATGGAAAGGTTAATGTTAGAGCTTGGACTATAGCCCTTGTCTTAGGGACTACGGAGGAATTTCACAAATGACTTTTGTATTAGTTCATCCAGTGGTAATATTCCTCAAGCTAGCTGATAATCATCTTTTCTAATAATTATCACAGAGGCAGGATTAGCAGAGAATCTCAGAAGAAATACAGAGGTTACATGAGCCAACCTTTATTCTTCTAATAATGCCCTCAATATTACTGACAAATTGGGGCAGCTAGGTGGTGCAATGGATAAATCACCAGTCTTGGAGTCAGGAGTACCTGGGTTCAAATCCGGTCTCAGACACTTAATAATTACCTAGCTGTGTGGCCTTTGGCAAGCCACTTAACCCCATTGCCTTGCAAAAATCTAAAAAAAAATATTACTGACAAATGATCAAAAAGTATTCAACTTAAATACTTCAATTGACTAAGAACATACTACTTCCCAAGAGAGCCTATGCCATTTGTGAGTAGCTATAATTGTTGGGAAATCTTTTTTCCCATTTTAATGAATTGAGATCTTCCTTTCCAAAGCAGTGGTCCCAATTCTGACTTTTAAGACAAACAAAACAAGACTGATACCTCTTCCACATGACAACCTTCAAATAGAAGATAGATATTTTTGGATCCTGACTTTAATAGTTTAGTTATCTCTTCTAATTCTGTGCCACTTTTTGATGCATTCTATATATGCTTTCATTGAAGTAATTAATAAAAATGTTAACATCAAAGTAAGATTTCCTGGGTCAGATCTGACAAGATCAATATCAGATCCCTGAACTTCTCAGGGAAATGCCAGAGACCATCAATCAACCTTACAATGAATCTTTTTTTTTGATCCCATATCCTTGTTGCCATCAAATGTCAAATAACTATTTTTGGATTCAGACATTTAAGCAATTGTCAATTAACCTATGTTATTTTTTAACCTGTATTTCTCCAAATTTACTATAAAATTTCTCCATATTTACTATAAAATAGAATGAGAAACTTTGACAAATATTGGCAAGATGAAGTCAAAATTACTTTTAAAAAGATATGAGATCACTGTTAGAAGTTAACAGATGGGGGGGTTGGGTGGAGCAATGGATTGAGGACCAGAATCCAGCCTCAGACAATTGATACTTACTAGCTGTATGACTTTGGACATACAAGTCATTTAACCCCATTGCCCCCCTCCCCCCAAAAAAAGAAGTTAGCAGGTGGTCATTTCGTTGTCTAATTTGAATAGTATACGAAATACACACACATACATCTTGCATACATGCACACACATACATATATATATATATATATGTGCATGACATATGAGTGTAGATTTGTTTAAAATAGCCACCATAAAAGGTTTTAGTTTAAGCAAAAGGATTGTTGTTAAACAATAATATAAAATTAATGAATTCTAGATATTTAATGAAAAGAAAGACACAACTCTGACTGACTTAGCATCAACCCTGACTAAAGACAAGGGAGACAGACAAAAACTTATTTAGCATTTGAGAGTAGCTGTAATTTCTGGGAAATGTTTTTCCCTTTATAATTGAGAATTTATCTGTTTCTATGTTCTTTGATAAATATATATATATATATATATATATATATATATATATATATATATATATATATTTAACTGTTTCGGATTTACATTTTATTAATTGTAATGATCAAAAGCCTCATCACTTCATCCAAACACTCAAGGTAAATTGAGGCTTATTAAAATTACACTATTACTTGGGTCAACATTAAAGTCTTTCCATCTTAGAATCACCAAAGATGTATTTGAATTCTTCTAGCATTACTAAGAACTCAGGATCAAATCCATGGCAAAATGAAGCACTGGAATGGATTTGATCCTGACTACAATGGAAACTGAATTCACTGATTACTTCTGTCTCAATGAACTCAGTTTCCATTGTAGTTCAGTGATGTCACACTATAGGGTCCACTATTTTGTACATAAGGATCCTTGTGGACTGCATATTGACTTAATTTTAAAATATCATGGTATCTCTGCTTTATTTTACTTTCATTTATTTTGCAGAGTATTTCCTAATTATTTTATTCTGGTTCGGAACTGTACTTAGGGCTGTCATGGACCATAAATGACCCTTGTGCTGCATATTTAAAATCTGACATACTTAAAGTACAATCAGTGGCAAAATGAGTAATCTACAAATGGTGACACTGAGGCACGGATCATCCTATCTACTTGTTCCAATGAACACATCAATGGAGTACCAGAAATGGAATTAATTCTTCTTCCTTTTATTTTAAAAACATTTACCATTTATTTTTAAAGCAAGGTCTATTTTAAGAACTAAAATTTTCTTATTTTTGGGTGGTCTTTCTGTTTTAAGCACTTTAAAAGGCCAAGAATTATCTGTTAAGTCGATATGGTTAATATTCAGTTATTACTTTGGATAGACTTCGTTCTATTTTAATAAATTCACTTTCATTTGGGAGGCATAAAAGATTATCCACCCATATGATATCAAAATGGACTATGCTTTTTGAAATGGTGATTGGCATGTTTCATATTTGATGTTCTATAAAATATTTTAAGAGTGTTATGCATGCTGTGTGAAATCTTTCTGAACTTAGAACTATATTTAACTACCCTAGTTTAGGTTTCTTAAAGTATGCATTTGGACTGATTTCATCCCCTTGAGATTAAATAATTATGTGGAATTATAGAATCAGACTATTCATGTCCTTATTAGTAGTCTAAGCACAAACTTTATTGTTAGTTTGCTGCCTTTGGCTTCCCATGCCCTCGATGTTCACACCAGTATTGTCGCCAGGATTATGGAGAGATAAAGCCAAAATTACTTTTAAAAAGACATGAGAACATCACTCGCAGTTAACAGGTGGTCATTTCATTGTCCAGTTTGGAAAGCATGGGAAAATATGTAGACTTAATGACTGGATTCAGAAAGTTAAAAGTTTAAACTCTCTTGTAGGTTTTTTTAATGGTTAACCTGCCAATATTATTAAGTACAACCAGAGATATGAAGATAGTACTTGAGTCTGACAGACAAAAAGTCAGGAAATAGAGTGAAGGCCAAGTCATTTAGGGAAAACAGAGAAACATCTTTCAGAAGTAGTTCCCTGGTGAGAGAGTGGAAGTAGATGTTACTTGCATCTTCACAGAAAGGAAATTAATCTGCCATTGTTTTTCATACTTTCAGGGCTAAAACACAGTGTATCAGCTCACCTCACTCCATGAGAGTTCCTACAAACACAGAACAAAAATAGTGCATAAATGAAAATATGTAGGAGAAAAAGCAAGAACCCTTTCTAGAAGTACAGTATTCACCTGAATTCAAAATGATTTGATAATTATATAGCAATTAATTATAATTGTAAATGCAATTATACAATTGATAATTTTGTTTAAGGCACCATGCTTGGTCATACTGGTTATGAATAAATGAAAGAGGCTGTCCTCTTGTTTCAGGGAATTTAATAAAGAAATTCAATATGATAAATTCATGTGAGGTAAATAAAAAGTTAAAAGAATCAGAAATCACTTCAGATTAGGAGAATCAGGGTAGGGAGGTAGCCTTTGTAATGGTTCTTGAAGGATAGGTAGGAAATTTTTTGTATCAGTAAAAACAGTCAAATAATGGAAAACATGGGAAGTATCTGAGAGAAAATAAATGGTCTGAATTGGCCAGACAATTGGAGGGTTTGCAAAGAGAACTAAGTTAAGACAAAGTTTGCAAAGTAGGTTGGATCCAGAAGTGGAGTACCTAGAAAGGAGGTTGAGGACTTTGTTCTTTAGATGAAGTAAATCACTGAAGGTTTTTGAACAAGGTGAGAGATGATGCTTTGGTAAAGAATAATATGAGAAAGGTGTAAAGAGTGACTCAGAGGGTGACGTGATCACTGGGAAGAAAGGTGAGGATTCTGGCAATATTCTAAAGGCCTTCAAACAATATATCAAAGAAAAGAGAAATAGAATAAATACAAGACTGATGTTGGTTGAATCAATTTTACCTGGCTACTGATTGAATATATTAAGCAATTAGAAAGATCCACTGAATGAAATGACATTAAAAAAGAGTAAGTGTAAAATCTTATAAAAATTATATTCATATATGCTAAATAGAGGAGGTTTATATGGCTAGTTAGCAATTTATCTGGAAAAAAATTGGCGGGATTTTAGTGGAATGCAAATTTGACAGGAGTTAACAATATGATCTGCTAGTTAGGAAAGCTAATGAGATTGCTTAGACTGTCTTGAGAAAAGTTAAGGTTAAGTCCCCTGCAATTGATACCAATAAGAAAACATTTGATTATTATGTTTCATTCTAGGTACCATATAAAATATAAAAGTACAATAAGAATTTACTGAAGTTCTACTAATTATGTGTTTAGTCCTATGCTAATCATCAAGTATAAAAAATAATAAAAGTAAAGTTCATTTCTGCCCTTAAGGAGCTTATAATCTAAGAAAACACACAAAAGGGAAGATCTAAAAAAGGGAAGTAGAATAGATAGGGAATGGAAAGTACCCTGTGCCAGGAGAGGCATGATGGCGAAATGAAATCCAAAGAGTGGATCTCATGGGAGAGAAAATGAACTCAGTGGGTTCTGAGCCCTCTTGATATAGAGATTTTAGGAAGAGTCTTTTGCACAACCCCTCTCTCCTGGCCCCCCCAATCCCCCCTCCCCTGGCTTCCCATGTTTCTTTTCCTTTCCTCTGATAAGGTGTAGAAACCAAAGCTGATGGGCTTCCTAGTGATGAGCTTCTTCTGTGAAGAGGAGAGTGAGAGGGAAGGCTGGGATGATGATGATGATGATGATGATGATGATGATGATGATGGAGTAGAACTCAGAGAGTGTGGAAAAACGGTAGAAAATGAAAAGTTCACTGGATTTCTGAGTTGGATTCAGTTTTATTGCATATGAGAATTTGTTGAATAAACTTGGGGCTTTTTTTAGCCTGGAGAAGAGAAGAAAGACTAAGTGGAGATTTGATATTTATCAAAAATTTGAAGGATTGCTGTATAGAAGATTCTATATGTGGAGCCCCAGAAGACAGAATTAGGAACAATGGAAAAAAAGTTGCAGAGGCAAGCTCAGGCTTTATATAAGGAAAATTTCTAACAATTAGGTCTGTCTAAAAGTAAAATTTTCTTCTTCAGGGAGAGGTGGGGATTACTCTAATTGGAGATCTTCCACAAAGATTCTAATACCACTTGTAAGATGTATCATAGAGGAGACTCTTTTTCAAATGTGAATTGAATTAGGCAATAAAAAAATATGCATACTGTTTGATCCAGCAATACCACTACCAGGTCCATATCCTGAAGAGATCATGAAAAGGAGTAAAAAGCCCACATGTATAAAAATATTCATAGCAGCACTTTTCAGAGTGGCAAAGAATTGGAAATTAATTGGGGTATAGTTGAACAAATTGTGGTATATGTATGTATGTGATGGAACACTATGATTCTATTAGAAATCATGAAGGACAGGATTTCAGGAAAACCTAGAAAGACTTGCATAAACTGATGCTGAATGAGATGAGCAGAACCAGAAGAACATTGTACAAACTAGGCATAATGTAGGGTGATTCTCAACCATGATGAAATTGGTCATTTCTGCAGTACAATAATCAAAAATAATTTTATGGGACTTGTGATGGAAAATATCATCCATATCTAGAGAAGGAACTGTGGAATTTTAAATGAAGATCAAAGCTTATTATCTTCAATTTTTAAAAGTTGCCTTAAATATTATGTATTAGGTAATTTTGTTATTTCTAATGTTTTCTTTCTTCCATTTGGAGATATTTTTTTTCTCCCAACACATTCAATTTCGATCTGAGTTTAGCATGGTTACAAATGTAAAGCCTATATAAGATTCTTTTCTGTCAGTAGCAGGGGGTGGGAGGAAAAACTTTAAAATTCAAAGCCTTGCAAAAAAAGATTGACAAAAACTACCATGGTGTGTAGTTGGAAAAATCAAGAAAATTAAATTTTTTTAAGAAAAGGTATGTATGGGTTGAACTACATAGTCACCAAGGTCCCTTCCAGCTCTAAAATTCTAAGAGGTAGTGCTTCAGGTAGGAATAACCAGATGAACTATGATGTCATTAAAGGAGTAGGGTAATTTAAAAGTGGAAATAGATAGCATAGGTAGAGTCATCTGAGCATTACCCTACCATAATCCAGATGAAAAAAAAAAATCTACCTAAACATTCTCCAAGAGTCGCATCAGATAATATGAGAAGTGAGCCATGAGGCCTTCATGTCTTTTGTGAATAAAAGGACTTGCATATAGCAGATTTTGCTTGACATTTTAATATCCTTCACATCATCCAAATCCAACTGAAATCTCACATCCTCAAGTAAATTTTCTCCAATCCTTTTTTCCCATTTTGGAAATAATTTTCCCTTTCTTATTCTCATAATACTTTATATTATTATATGCACTAAAAAATCTTATATATATAGACATATATATGTACATACACCCCATACACCCACACACCCACCCGCACTATATATATATATGTTTGTGTGTGTGTGTGTGTGTGTGTGTGTGTGTGTATTTTTTTCCTCTCTCTCTCCTAGGTCCCAACAGAAAGCAATCTGAAATAGGCTTTATATCTGTAACCATGCTAAACATAGATTGAAATTAAAATGTTGGGAGATTTGGGAGAGAACAATTAGATTCAAACAGAAGAAAGAAAAACATTAGAAATAACAGATTTTTTTCTGTGTATATTCCTTGTCTTTTAATACACTAAGATCCTTGAGTTCAAGGACTGTATTTTATTCTTCATTTCCTCTATAGTACTTAGAGTGGTAACTTGTACCTCTCAAGTGCTTAACAAAAGTTTTGAATGGATATTGGATTATTAAGTTATTCAGTATTTTTAGTCTTTACTTTTAATCTATTTATTAATTTAATTCAACTAATATTTTTGAAGTAATTATTAGTTACAAAGCACTTTGGAAGACACAAATGTTTCTTCAGTAACTTTCTGTTCTTGTTTACCTCTTTAATGAGAAACACTTCAGGGCAAGAATCTCTATAATTATGAATTACTCTTATTTACATTCACCTTGTACTATATAACCATCTATCTTAAAAATTTTCACCATCATTCATCTGAAAAATAAAAAAAAAACTTATCTAAAGTTTTTAATTCTATAAGCCTCTGTGTCCTCCCTCTATTTTTCAAGATGACTTTAGAATATACTTTTGTACATAGAACTAGAATTCAGACACAACTTTTAATCTGCTTATTCTCCCTAAATTCACAAACTAAAATTAAGGCATCTTCTTGGCATTTCTCAAATAAAGGATTATTGTGTTAAAACAAAGGAAACTGAGTAAAAGTATGTGGTTTGGGAAAGATTATTTTTTTGTTAATAAACTTACATTTTCCTAGGCAAATATTCAGTTTTACCAAAAACTCTTCTCACCTTTTTTTCCATAATGTTGTGCCATATCAATCTTTCATTATGTCATAAATATAATACTTCTAAGCACCCAAGATAAAAACATGCTCTTATACACTAAAAGAAATCAGATAGATGGATGCAAAGGAAATATGCTCCCTTTCTTTTATTTCTGATTAAATTGTCATAGAAGTGTTGTTTTATTAAAACTTAGTATTATTGGAAATGGACAATTGGACCCCTTATAATTAGTAGAATAAGTATTAGGAGGTAAAGGATAGAGATGGAAATGGTTAATACACAAGTGGATGATTTAATTATTACAGGTGATGGAAATACTTGTAGATCATTAGAATGTTTTTGCATATGTTTTTAACTTGTCTGCATGCCTTGCATAACTATGATGGACAGAAATAGATTTATTGCTAATGGTAAGCTTTTCCAGTATTAATCCAAGGTTTACAAATATAGGGAGTTCCCAGTTTAGAACTAGATTATATTTCAAAGTTCATTAGTAAGTCACTGTTATGGAATTCCATTATAATTTCTCAGAGAAAGACTATTATAAATGTTGATTAGGGCCCCAGGATAATCTACAACATATATTACCAAATATTACTATACAATCCTGAAACAAAAATTTATATTTTCCATGAGAAAACTCCTTTTGTATCCTTATAACTCAAATCAGTAGAAGAGGTTATCTGCAAATTTCCATTATTCAGAATAGATTAGTTCTTTAATCCACCCTCATAGTATTGTAGAGAGATTGGCATCATAGAGAACTAGAATAAAAGGCAAAGGCTGTTGAGCTCTAGTCAATGTAGCAAAGCACAGGAGCCTTGGGTAGCATTTTATGTAAAAATCAAACACTCCTAGTAGACTGACAAATAGTAGGCACTTAATAAATGTTTATTGACTTGACTTGAACTCTGCCTAGTTTTGTAATTAAGATTTTTTTTTCCTTATAGCTTCAAATTCTTTTAAATCTAGGTCAAATTTTCTGATAATAAGTTACATTAAGAATACTTTAAGGGAAATTGCTATTAATTTGTTATTTTTCTGTTTTTACATGAAAATATATTTTTAACTGGTGACCATACTGACCTTACTGGTAAATATGTAATTAACAAAATGTGTAAAATGTACACTATTTATCCAAAAAGAACGAGTCATACCAGTTTCCTGGATAAATATGTAATTAGGCAATTGTTTTAAACACATATTACAGAGCATGTTTTGGAGTATCATATAAATACATAATTTAGGGGTTTTTACATTCTTTTTTATTAAGAAGTTTGTAGAAAACAGTTGAATCTTGCCAATGCATGAAACTAAGACAAATAAAGCCATCTGCCAAGAAAACAAAGATAATATTAAAATTGCAAAAAAATACAAAATATCTAGTTGAGAAGAAAAAGACAAATTCTTACCTGAAAAAGAGAAACTACTGAAATATTTATTTGACATTAATTTTGAATATTTGATTGGGATTTAAATAGCAAAGATGAACGACTTAGTGGGAGGAAACTATCAAACAAAAAAAAATTTTCAAGTTAACTTCATTCATTTCCATGTTAAATGTTACCACCTTCTACATCATTTTCATTAAAGGCATACTTGATAATCAAGGCCTATATGAGAAACAATGGCTATTAAATTGAAACATCATACAAGTAAATGATTACTTTTTGTAAGACCACTTTCTATAGTTACTCCCTGTAAAAAGAGGAATATAAGTTAATTCATTGCCACATTTATTAAATACCTATTATGTTGTGAATATAAGCAGGGATTAACATATCTACAAATATTTGTAAATATTGATAAATATATGTGTGTGTTGATGGGTGTTGGTATGCATGTGAAAAAATATAAAAGTTTTCAATTGAAATAGTATGATGTGAATGTATAAAGAATTTTAAATACTATAAAAAACATTTGGAGATCAGATGTTTGGTAATACAGCTCCAAATGAAGTAATTTAAAATATCATCATCCAAGAAGTATTTATTCATGAACTCTTTATATTCCAAAGTGAACTATTAAGATACAAAAGAATGCTTAGTTGATATATGGGGTTAATATCATCAGCAACATTGCTAGCTTTGCTGAAGACCCTAGATTTAGGTGTTTATCTTTAAAACAATCATATCTTATTGATTGATTACTTAAGAATATTTCAGGATAATATATTATTACGAAGAAATTTAAGTAGAAGAAGATAGAAGCATTGGGGATAGATTATTGGTAACAATATTAAAGGAAGGGACCAAAGCAATATTATAATAGAAGTATAAAAAATATTATGTCCATCAATCTGATCTGTCTGCATCTTTCATTCACGTATAGTTCATTCATCCAGTTATTAATTATATCTCCCATCTCTATGGATCCATCTATGGATTAAACTTAGAAATTTGATAATCTGTGGTTCTATGGTAGAGGGAACTCCCAGGGAGAAACTCCCTTTATTAATTTATATCTGTCAATATTTTTGAAATGACTAGAGTTGCCTGGAAAACAATAAGGGGTTAAAGATAATAATGAAACAATATAGAAAAATTTGTGGTTTGCAGCCAAAGCAATCATTAGGGGAAATTTTATATATTTAAATGCTTACATTAATAAAATAAAGGAAACCAGAGATCAATGAATTGGGCATGCAACTAAAAACACTAGGAAAAGAACAGATTAAAAATCCCCAATTAAATATCAAATTATAAATTCTGAAAATCAAAGGAGAGTTTAATAAAATTGAAAGTAAGAAAACAAACTGATAAATAAAAGTAAAAGTTGGTTTTATGAAAAATCAATAAAAAGGATAAACGGTTGATGAATTTGATTTTTTAAAAAAAGAAAGAAAATCAAATTATCAGTATCAAAAAATGAAAAGGGTGAATTCGCTAACACTGAAGAAGAAATTAAAGTAATAATTCAGAATTATTTTACCCAAATGTATGCTTATAAATCTGATAATCTAAGTGAAATAGATGCATTTCTACAAAAATATAAATTGCTCAAATTAACAGAAAAGGGGAAGTACTTTTTAAAATAATTTATTTTAAAATTAAATTTTTAAATTTTAAAAAAAAATTAAAAATTTATTTTTAAAAAAAATTTTAAAAACAATATATGTAAAAAACTCTGAAATTTTTCTTGATTTCTTTTACCTTCCTTGTGATCTCTTCTTATTTGTTTCTAATTTTGATGGATTGCTTTTTCTATTTTTTATTTTTAATTAAACTTACTAATGGCATATCAATTTTATTAGCCTACTCTAAAACACATCCTGTGTTTGTCATTTCCATTGCTTTTTCTTCAGTTATAATGATTTCTGTTCTTATCTGGTTTATTTCTCTTTTAATATTTTTTGTTTTCATTAGCTAGGATTTATTAAAATATTGGGGTTTTTAGGCATAGAATAAATCTATTTTTCCTATTTTTATTCTTTATGCAAGCATTTGATATATAACATATCTGAATACTTCTTTGGTTATATCCAATAGTTAGAGATAGGTAGCATGTATATTGCCATTTTAATATATTTAGCTATTATTTTTATCATTTTGTATTTAGCTATTATTGTAATTCAGTCACTATTGAACTTTTTCTCCCACTTGGTCTTATGCTCTTTATTTATTTTGTCATGTTTTCCTTGTAGTATTATTTCATTTTGACTTATAAATAAAGTATGCAGAATCTGATTTTCTTTAATTGCTTTTATCTTCTTTAAAAGATGAAAACATGATCAGTGATATGTGTGTGTGTGTGAAATATTCATATTGCTGGGAGAAATAGTATACAATTTTTTCCTCCTATAAATTCTCACCATGGTCAGAAAAGCTAGGAGTAATTATTTGAAATTTAGAGAAATTTAAGCCAACCTTCAATTAGAATGATCAAAAATTGGATTTCACTGCTTTAAGAGGTAATGGTTTTTTCCCTTGTTATAGTTTTTTTTCAAATTAAGACTGGATTACCCTTTACCTGAAACTTTATAAATGAAATTCTTATCCTAATACAATTGGGTAAGATGACATTGAAGTCTTTTCAAATATAAGATTTAGATAATACCATTTGTTATCTGTGTAATTTTGGACAAATCACCTAATTTTTGGCCTCTCTCAATTTCCTCATCTTTAAAGTAAGGATGTTGGATAAGATGGCCTATGAGGTCCCTTCCAATTCTAAATCTGACAGCTCAAAAAATCCTTTCAAATTATAACCCATTATGAGATAGGCCATGTTAGGAATTTAGATAATGAATATTAGAAGAATATATAGTACATATGGATCTGATCTTGAAATTAGAAATACCTACCTGGGTTCAAGTCCCATCAGGGATATCCATTAGCTATGTGACTCTGGCAAATTGCTTAAAATCTCAGTTCCTTAGACAACTTTCTAAGACTAAGTTGAAGAGAAGGTGCCTGCCTCTATTGATAAGAGGAATTTGTTCAACTTGGTGGTCTCTTTGTGAATGAATTCACAGTTCTGTTTCCCATTCCTATCCTATTCTATCATCATGGTGGTCATGCTCATTGCCATAGTAAACAGAAACAAAATAAGAGTTGAGCAGTTTTGCCTTCTCTCTGTTTACTGGTTACCTTGTTCTCCCCCAACCCTAACAATGTACACAATTACCCTGAGTACCAATCCTAGGGGGGAAAAAAAACATTTTTTGAGAATAAATTATATTTTATAATAATTTCCCAATATTCAAGTATATATGTATATACATATACACATATATACATACATATTATATTTATGTGCATATTCTAATACTTGAGCACTCATACTTCTGTCAGGCGAGGTCCCATAGCTAATGGGATAAGAATTTCCTTTTCTTCAAGATCTCTGAGATTTTATTCTGTGTTTAGAGTGCCAGCTGAGTGAACATAGTTAAGGCTTCATTATCAACTTATCAACTGTGACTAAAATGAACTTGGCTCTCTTTAAAATATAAATTTATTTATTCATTTTTCCAACTGCATGCAAAGATAGTTTATAACATTCATTTTCTGTTGAGTTCCACATTTTTCTCCCTCCCTCCTTTCCCTCCTCCCTATCCTTGACAGCAAGTAATCTGATATGGGTTACACATATATAACTATATTAAGTATATTTTCAAGTTAGTCATGTAAAAGAAGAATCAGAGCAAAGGGGAACAACAAAGAAAGGGAAAATATAAAACAAACAAATTTTACAAATTGAAAAGTTGTATGTTTTAGTCTGCCATCAGATTCTTTAGTTCTTTTTCTGCATGTGGATGATGTTTTTCCATCCACAAGTCCTTTGGAATTATCTTTGATCATTATATCACTGAGAAGAGCTGAATCAGTTGTAGTTGATCATCTCACAATGTTACTCTTAATGTGCACAATGTTCTCCTGGTTCTGCTCACTTTACTCAACATTATTTCATGTAAATCTTTCTAGACTTTACTGGTCTGGCCATTTATGATTTCTTACAGAGCAATAGTGTTCCATTTCATTCATATACCTCAGTGTATTCATCCATTCCCCAATTGATGGATATCCCCTCAATTTTCAATTCTTTGCCACTACAGAAAAAGCTGCTATAAATGTTTTTGTACATGTGGGTCTTTTCCCTGTTTTCATAATCTCATAGAACTAGTAGTGGCAGTGCTAGATCAAAGAGTATGTAGAGTGTTATTGACTTTGGGCATAGTACCAAATTTCTCTCCAGAATGGTTAGCTCTATTCACAAATCCACCAATAGTTCATCAATGTTCCAGTTTTCCCAATTCCCTCCAACATTGATCATTTTCCTTTCTGTCATCTAGGTCAATCTGATAAGTGAGAGGTGGTACCTCAGAATTGTTAAATTTGCATTATTGATTTAGAGCATTTTTAATATGACTACAGATAGCTTCAGTTCCTTCATCTGAAAACTTCCTATTCATATTATTTGTCTATTCATCAATTGGGGAGTGAATTCTTATGAATTTGACTCAGTTTTCTTTATTTTAAAAACTGAATTTTTTTATCAGAAAAGCTAGCTGTAAAAATTGTTTCCCTACTACTTGCATTCCTTTTAATCCTGGTTGCATTGGTTTTATTTGTCCAAAACCTTTTTAATTTAATGCAATCAAAATTATCTATTTTATAATGTTCTCTTTATCTTGTTTTGTCATAAATTCTTTCCCTCTAAATATATTGGAAAGATAAACTTTTCCTTGTTCTCCTAATTGGTTTATGGTATCACTATCTATGTCTAAATCCTGTACCCATTTTGACCTCATCTTGGCTTAGGGGATGAGATACTGGTGTTCACCTAGTTTCAGTTTTCCTAGGAGTATTTATCAAATACTGAGTTCTTATCCCAGAAGGGGGAGTCTTTGGGTTTATCAAACAGGATATTTCTGTTTTCATTTACTACTCTTTTGTTTCTACCTAAACTATTCTGATCTACTTCTTTATAGCTAGTATTTGTTTTGATGACTGCTGCTTTATAATATAATTTTAGATTTGGTATGGCTAGGTCACCTTTCTTTTCACTTTTTTCATTAATTCCTTTTATATTCTTGATCTTTTGTCCCTCCAGATGAATTTTGTTACTATTTTTTCCTAACTCTACAAAATAATTTTTGGTAGTTTGAGTGGCATGTCCCTGAATAAATAATTTAATTTAGGTAGAATTATCATTTTTATCATATTAGCTCAGTCTACTCATGAAAAATTCACATTTTTCCATTTATTTAATTCTGATTTTATTTGTACAAAGTGTTTTGTAATTGTTTTCATAAAGTTTCTGTGGCAGATTTCCAAGTATTTAAAGTTGTATATGATTACTTTAAATGGAACTTCTCTTTCTATCACTTGTTGTTATTTGTTGGTAAGATAAAGAAATGCTAATGATTTATGTGGATTTCTTTAATACCCCACAACTTTGTTAAAGTTATTGTTTAACATAGTTTTTCAGTTGATTTTCTAGGATTCTCTAAGTATACCATAATATGCTCTGCAAAGAGTGAAAGTTTTGTTTCCTCATTGTCTATTCTAATTCCTTCAATTTCTTTTCTTCTCTTATTGCTAAAGATAGAATTTCTAATAATGGTGATAATGGGCATCCTTGTTGGTCTCTATGCTTTATCATTCTCTCAATGACAAAGGTCCTGCCCTTCTTACAAACAGAATGGGAAAGAAGTCTGTAGACTTTAAAACATGGAATGAAACCAAATGACCTAGATAAATAAGTAATCTTTCTTCCAGTCAAGGGTATAAGTAAGTGTCACAGTGGCAAACGGTATTAGAGGCGAAAAAACTGGCCAGTCAATTAAGTGATGAGCAAATTACCTGAAAGCATAACCATTTGAATACAAAGGAATATTTTAAAGTCCTTGGTATAATTAAATGCTAAATTTTTGTTCCAGATAATTATTTTCCACTAGGTACTCCTCAGACACACTAAGGAGTCTCTTTGGGTACCTGAAAGTAAAGGTCTTTTTATTGAATCTTCCAATTTTGAGAAACACTTACCATCTGTCATATTATCCTCTGGTTCAGATAGCTCTAGAGCTAGGTAACTAGGAAACCTATTTGTCCAACTCTTTTCTTTTTCATTCAGGGTCTCTTAAAGTCATTCTGAAGAATTTGCTTCTTTCATTTCTAATAGATTAATATGGAAATCTCTTTTTCCAGAAACACTAGATACCCTAGAGACATATCAGTTAGTTCTGTGCAGTTTTTCTGGTTGTGGAAAGGGGGAAAACAGTAAGAACAAAATACTGAATTTGGAATTGAAGGACCTTTGTTCAAATGCTCCCAGTCCTTGTGTGATGTGACTTTGGGCAAGGTATTTAATCTCCAGTTTCAGTTTCTTTAACTATAAATATAATCTCTAAGGTCCTTCAGCTTTAAATATTTGTTTTAAATATTTCCTATTTGAGAAAAACTGTGAGGAGAGTTGGTGTGGCAGACTGAAGAAAAAATCACCTAAAATCAAAGAAGACCCGAGTTCAAATTTGGCCTCTTAATATATACTGTGTGACATTGGCTAAAAATCACTTAACCTCCTCCTTGTTCGAGAAAATTCTCCAAAATAAAATTTCTCAATTATTTTTATGTCGTAGAACCCTTTGCCAACCCATGATTCCTTTGTAAAATGATACTTTAAATGCATAAAAAAAGAAAGAAAAACAATTGAAAGTAAATTATGTTAAAGTATATATTAAATTGTGTGGGGGGTTTTGTCCATCCAACCTCACATAAAATCCATCCACGGATACCATACAGGTTCTGTCAGGGAGCCTCTGCTCTATTGCTAAAAGTTGCTACTAAGGTAATCGCCCACATAGATAAAGTTTTTTTCACCTGGAAATTTCCTATTTTGATGAAATCACAGACCATGAGCCTATTACTGGGAGCTACTTTGTCAAAAGCATTTTTTCCTAACCCTTCTATGAAGATGAGGACTGACAGACCTTATTTCTGTATCATTTCTGGTTCAGCATATTTCTGTTATAATCTGTCACCCCAGAGCTTACCCCTTCAACTCCTCCCCTTGAACACATAACACAGAAACCTACTTCTTTGTTCTTGTCATGGGGTCCCCAGCTATGAAGACAACCATGTTCATTAGGATTTGGGGTCATAGACATATACTTCCCTCCATCTCTGTTGGCACATCCTGAGTCCTTCCCAGAAAGAAAGCATATATCACTTTTGTTGGTTCTTAAGAGTGTGAGAGGCTGTAACTATCTGTGAAATCATACTGGACCTGAAAATCCTCTTTGAGGAGTATTGCCCACTCATCTTCATAGTTCCCTGGTCCTGGATCTGGAAATATGCTTCTTAAGGTCATTAACACCTTCACTGCATAAAGTAGTTTTTGTACCTAAGAAAATTGAAAAGAAGGGTAAGTTACTGATAACTGTAATTTTTGTCCCTCATAAGACAGATTGCATTTAGAATTTATGTGGTATAATTTTTACTTTACAAAAGAGTGAATGCACACCTGAGAGTTAGAACATGTGACTTCTGATCCCTTTGCACATTAGTATACTTCATTTTTTTCATCTATAAAATAGTGATATCTTCTTCTTTTCTGACTCACAGGGTATCCTAAGAGATTTATAGATGGTTCATGTTGAGTTTGGGGGGAATAAATCTGCTATATGAATTCTAGGTGTTGTCATTAAAATACATCAGTATCTTTGATTTCCTTTCATCTTCTAAACACTGCATACAATGCTACATAAGCACATAAGTAAAATTATATCACTTGAATTGAATTATCTCAGGAAGGTAATGGATAAAAAAAAAGAAAATAAGTTGAGAGGTCAAAGGTCACTATTAGGAGTAGTAGAAATAAAAGAAGCAATGTGTTATGGAATCCAATAGAGGAACAGAGAGAAAATAAGACACAACAGATACTCATTCACCCAGCCCCTAAAAAACCCAGAAGTTGAAATGTTTCATTTATATACTAGATAGAAAAGATCAGAATGAAGAAAGGGAAGTGATAAGAAATATAACTAGGTCAAGGATTCTTAATATCTATATGTGTGTGTCTGTGTGTATGTGTGTGTGTGTGTGTGCGCGCACGCACGTGCGCATGCACCATGGATAACTAGATGGCACAGTGGATAGAGCATTGGCCTTGTAGTCAGGAGGATGGAAGTTTGAATCCAGTCTCATACACTTGCCACTTACTACTCCTGTAATCTTTGGCAAGTCACTTAACCCTGACTGCCTCACATCCAGGTTCAACTCCAGTTGTTCTGATTCATATCTGATTCATATCCAGATGACTCTGGAGGAGAAAGTGAGGCTGGTGACTTAGTACAGCCTCCCCCTCACTCATATTCAGTTCACAAGCTTATCATGGCATCACCTCCCTTGATGCACAAAATAAAATACAGAATATAAAATAGAATTACAAAAGAAACAAATTATATTGAAATATATTTATCATTTTAAAAAAAAATAGCATGTCCATGTATCATAGGTACAAGTACATTGAGACAACCTATAACAACTTTTGACCTAAAAATCTTTAAATTAACTGTGGTGAGATAACCCTAAATCTAACTGTGAACTAAACAAAATTCATCTTTCTCTCCACTATTAAGTTCTTCTCTTGGCCAGAGATAGCTACTGCATGTACATCATCCCCTTTCTTCATGAGATCTCTGAGGGAATTGCCTTTTGTATCCCACCCTTTTGAAAAAGCATCTCATATTATAGATTCCATTCTCCTCACAATCCCCTAGTCCCTCTCTATGCCCACTGGGTTTACTAAATGACCAAAATTAATCTGGCAAAGTAGTTTATAGTTAATCACTTTATGTTTCAGTCTTGGACACTGTGCCACTCTTGCTATCTTTAACACCAATCTATCATATATATATATATATATATATATATATATATACACATTTTATATATATATATATATATACACACATTTTATATATATATATATATATATATATATATATATATATATATATATATATATATATATATGCACCATATGTCTTTGGCCCATAAATAGCCTTCAGAACATCATAAAAATTTTGGTTTGTTACTGTCTGCATAAAATTGAAATTCATCTGCCTTTTTACTGAGCCAAGAGTTTCTCTAAGCTTTGCTTGGACTTTACTTTTGACGGAATTAAATGGATGAACTTTGCTGCTGGAAAACCCTTCTCATTTTTCATTTATCAGCTTCTGTAGCTCCCCATAATTTTCATCATACCAGTCTTGGTGTTTGTGAGTGTTCTGGCCCAGATGAGCAAATGCACTGTTGTACACCAGATATCTAAAAGCTGCTCACTCCTTTTATGCTCCACTTTTGCTAACTGTGATGGCTCAGTTTTCCCTTCAAGTTAGTAATAAACTGTTCCTGCTCAGAGACACTCCAATCTCTTGACATTAATTCTTCTAGTATTCATTTTACCTTGGGGCATTTTTTTTACCTTTTGGTTGAATATAAATATTTATCTTAGAGAGGATGAGTCTGTGATCAGTCCAGCACTCTGCAGCACACATTGACTTTGTCACTCTCACATCCTATCTGTTTCTTCTCCCTATAATCATATAGTCTAATAAATGCCAATGTTTGCTACAAGGGTACATCCAGGAAGTTTTATTGTGTTTAGATAAACAGAAGACTGTTTCTGATGAGGTCTTGTTGATGGATCCACATTGATTAACAATTGGGACATGATCCTAGAGATATGGGCTGAACAGTTGCATAGTGTTCTTAATAGACCATCATCAAACAATGCAGAAGCTGTTGACTGTTTATCTCAAGTTGAAGTCAATCAGTCCCTAGCTGAAGTTCCAACTGAAGAAGAGGTTTTGAATGCCATTAGGCTCTTTTCAAGTGGTAAAGGACCTGGTACTGATTCTATTCCAGCTGAGATCTACAAGGTAGGGGGTCCATTGCTCATCCAAAAACTGAGGTTATATGACATGAAGAGGTTATCCCCCAAGAGTTCAAGGGTGCCTCCATAAAGGTAAAGGGAATAGCTTGTCCTGTGAAAATCACAGGAGTATTTCTCTTTTAGTCATTGCTGGTAAGATTCTTGCCAGTCCTTCTCAAATAGGCTGATCCTTCACCTGGAAGATGGTCACCTTCTTGAGAACAAGTGTGACTTCAGAAAGGGTCAAGGAGCAGTTGTTATAGTGTTTGCAGCCCAACAACTCCATGAAAAATGTCAAGAATAGAAAAGAGGTCTGTATGCAACTTTTGTAGATCTGATCAAGGCCTTTGATACTGTCATTCATGAGGGTTTATGGAAAATTATGTCAAAATTTGATTGCCTGAAAAGTTCATCAGTATTGCATGTCAATTTCAAGACAGCCTGCATGCCCAGGTTTTGGATAGTTGTTGATGCACTCAAGATTTCCCGGTCACCAATGGAATAAAACAAGAATGTGTCCTTCCTCCCATATTTTTAGCATGATGTTTTCAGAAATGTTACCAAATGCCTTCAATGAGGACATGACCTGAAGATAAGCTACCACACTAATGGGAAATTCTTCAACTTGAAAAGGCTACAAGGCAATACCAAAATGGAGGGAGTGTTGGTGCATGATCTTCTATTTGCAGATGATTGTGCACTCAGTGCAGCCTCTGAAACTAAGATTCAACAAAGTATGGATCAATTCTCTGTTGCTTGTGCTAATTTTGGTCTAACAATTAACACCAAGAAAACACAGGTGCTCCATCAGTCAGCACCACACCGTCCATATGTGGAATCATCAACTGCAGCAAATGGAGAAGTTATGAGTACTGTGGACAAGTTCAGTTACTTTGGCAGTGTCCTTTCCAAGAAGGTACACATTGACAATGAGGCTGACACTCACATTGCCAGACCTAGCTCAGTATTTGGAAGGCTCTGAAAGAAAGTGTGGGAGAAAAGAGGTATTAGACTGACTACCAAATGGAAAGTCTATAGAGCTATTTTGCCGACCTCATCGCTATATGCCTGTGAAACCTGAACAGTCTACCAGTGCTATGTCAGGAAACTGAATTGCTTCCATTTAAATTGTCTTAGGATGATTCTGAAGATTGCTAGACAGGAGAAGATACCAGACACTGGGGTCCTTTCTCAAGCTAAACTGCCTAGCATTCCAACATTACTACAGAGAGTGTAACTAATGGGCTGGACACATTATTAGAAAGCCAAATGTACGCCTGCCAAAAAAAAAAACTATTTTATGGAGAACTCACACAGGGAATACACTCACAAGGGGGTCAGAAGAAGTGATACCGAGCCACCCTGGACCTCTCAGTGAAGAACTTTAGAATTGATTGTACAGCTTGGGAGACACTGGTACCAGGCTGGCCAGCATGGTGTTCCCTCATCAGTAAAGGTGCTGCACTCTATGAGGAAGGCAGAATTGAAGCAGTTCAAAGGAAACATGACAGCCATAAGTTTAGAGTACCCAATGTTCACATGGACTATTTGTGTCCGACTTGTGGTGGAGCAGTCTGAGTTTGTATTCGTCTCATCAGCCACAGTTGGTTGTACTGCAGTTTGTCTCAAACAGTGATGTCATTTTGTTCTTCTTCAATAATGAAAGACGAGACCCATATATTTCATTCATCAAGCTATGACAGTATGTGTATTTGGATGCTAAATGTGTATAACCTTTTCTGTCTCTTCCAACCTATGCTATTTCAGGATGAACAATAACTTGTACTTTGTAATTCTTATCACACTCAAGTCATAATGTCAGGATTTTCCTCATCTACCAGTTGAGGAAGGTACACAAAAAAATGAAGAAAGAAGGGAAAAAAGGATGGAAGGAAGGAAGGAAGGAAGGAAGGAAGGAAGGAAGGAAGGAAGGAAGGAAGGAAGGGAGGGAGGGAGGGAGGAGGGAAGGAGGGAAGGAAAAGGGTGGAGAAAGGAGAAAAAGAGAGAAAGAAAGAAAGAAAGAAAGAAAGAAAGAAAGAAAGAAAGAAAGAAAGAAAGAGAAAAAAGAAAGCAAAAGAAGAAGAGAAGGAAAGAAAGAAGGAGGAAAAAGTAGGGAGAAGAAAGGAAGAGTCAGAGGGATAGAGAAAGTAAAAAGAAAGAAAAAGAAAGAGAGAACAAGGAGAGAAAGAAGGAAGGAGAGAAGGGAGGGAGGAAGGATAGAAGGAAGGAAAGGAAAGAAGGAAAAAAGGAAGGAAGGAAGGAAGGAAGGAAGGAAGGAAGGAAGGAAGAAAGGAAGGAAGGAAGGAAGGAAGGATGTTTGTTATATCCCCGGGTATTGTTCAAAGTCCATCAAATATATAAATTTATATTGACATTCCCACTCAGTTTGCAATAACACTTTATTACTTAATTTTATGCTATACTTTTTCCCCCTTTGGTTAGTTTCCCACAAGCATAATGTGCAGAATGTCATTCTGAGTTAAAAGTGATTTAGTTATTTACTAATATAATGAAATATATCTTAAATGACTGCCAAAAGTGTCATTGGCAGGACAACTTGCTTTTCATTCAATATTATTGACTAAAAACGAAAATAAGGCAAACTAGACCATCAACTTATATAATTTAAAAAAAGGGGGAAAGGGCATGCATTCTCCCTCCCAAACTTTTCTAAAATATATCATTGGATATTGCTGATTGTGAACAACTGTTACTTGCTAGTTCTGATATAAATTACATTGCATTTTTTCTTTTTTTCTCAGTGTTACCTTTATTTCCTGTAGGAAATGATCTCTGGTAATGCAAAAATAACCCTATTCTCAATGGTGATGTTAGTTATTCTCCAATTTGGAAAAGATGATTATTCTAAAAATATTTTTAAATGAAGAGGAGGGGTTTCTTAGACTTCTTAGTATTGACTATTATGCTTCATTTGGTTAGCCCTGGTTCATCAGAACAACTTACATAAAGGTGACTGATCCTCCCCCGCCCCACCCCCCACAGTCCCTGCATATATTTGTTATAGGGGTTCTGTGGCTTATTTTTAAATTAAGCATAACTATCTTCCTCAAAGAATCTGGCAGAAAACCTAGGAAAAGCTCACTTAACTCATTTTCATTGAACCAAGTCCAGAATTTTAGTCAAGAAAAGTTGGATATTAATCATGTGTGAGTGGGATCATTAAATTTTCCTTTACCTTCTAGAGCAGCAGGTCATTATAGAACCATGAGAAGTGAGCTCACTTATTCATCTTTACAATTACATAAAAGTAATCATTTTTATAGCTCTTTTGAGTAGTTTTTATCCATTACTTGAAAAATATGTAGGAATATTATTGTGTAATAAGATGTGTTATTATAGATGTGACCTGTGAATTGATAGTATGCTCCTTGACACAAAGTCCTTACCAGTTATCAGTCTCTGCTTGACTAATTTAATTGTTTCACAGTCAGCACTCCTTTGTTAGGCAGGTAGAGATATTGTTGTTAAAAGATAGATAATTGTGTGACTTCTTAATTGTGATTACATGCATTTTAAATTGTTCTTTTATATAAAATTTGATGCTTTCTTTTACTCATGAGCATTTCCAGATTTAGCCTCCCCCCACAAACAAGCCCTCTCTTGTAACCCCCTCATCAAAAAACACTTAAACAAAACCATAAGATATCACAACTGATAGTGTAGGTGACATTCTGCATCCACAATCCCTACATTTGTCATCTTAGAAGTAACTAGGTAGGGTAGTGGATAGCCCTAGAGTCAGGAAGATCTGAGTTCAAGTATAGCAGCAGACATTTAGCTAGTCTGGGCAAGTCATTTAACTTCTGTCTGCCTTGGTATCCTACTATATAAATGAAGATAATAATACTTATTCCCTAAGGCTAGAGTAAGGATAAAATGAGATGATATTTGTAAAGCACTTATCACAATTGCTGGAACATAGTAGATATTTAATAAATACTTGTTTTCTTTCTTCTTTCCTTCCTTTCTGACTTCCTTCCTCCCTCCCTTTCTATCTTCTTCCCCACCTCCCTTCTTTTCTTCTCTTGCGTTAGTATTAGTCATTAGAATTACCCTGCATTTGAACTTATTTTAGTTTTCACTTGTGCTGTTATACCCATTGTGTGTGTGTGTGTGTATACATATATATATGTGTGTGTGTGTGTCTTCTGACTCTGCATCAGTTTTCCTGTGTTTATCTGATTTCTTGAGCATTGTTAAAAATAGAAATGAATCACAACATTAACCTCTGTAGTTAAAAATCACTGACAATAACAATTCTTCTTAAAAATTGAGATTAGTTAGATAAAGAATAAGTGGATCACTTAGAGAACATTATAAATTGAAAAATTAAAATAAAATTAAATTAAAAATTTTTGCACTAATAAAATCAATGCTGCCAAAGTTAGAAGGAAATTAGAAATCTGGGGAACAAGCTTCATAACTAGGAGTTCTGATAAAGGTCTCAATTCTAAAATATATAGAGAATTGCATCAAATTTAAAAGGTCACAAGTCATTTCCCAATTGATAAATAATCAAAGGATATGAATGGACAATTTTCAAATAAAGAAATTAAAGCTATATATAATCATATGAAAAATGCCCCAAATAATTGTTGATTATAGGAATTCAAATTACAACAACTCTGAGGTATCACCTCACACCTAGTGGATTGGCCAAGATGAGAAAAAAGGAAAATGATCAATGTTGGAGAGGTTGTGGGAGGATTGGGACATTGATGCATTGCTGGTGGAGTTGTGAACAAATCCAACCTTTCTGGAGAGCAATATGGAACTATGCTCAAAAAGCAATAAAACTATTCATAGCCTTTGACCCAGCAATTCCAATTCGAGGTCTATATCCAGAAGAAATTACAAAAAAGAGAAAAGTCCTACATGTTCCAAAATATTCATAGCAGACCTTTTTGTAGTAGCAAAGAATTGGAAATTGAGGGGAGGTCCATCAATTGGAGAATGGCTAAACAAGTTATGGTACATGAACACTATGGAATACAATTGTTCTTTAAGAAACCACAAATGGTCGGACTCTAGAGCATGGAATGACTTATATAGTATCTGATGCTGAGCAAGGGGAGTAGAACCAAGAAAACAATGTACACAGCAACAATATCATTGCGAGAAGGAAAACCTTGATGGAAGTAGTTCCTCTCGGCAATTCAAAGAGCTAGGACAATCATATTAGACAGACTATGGACTATGTTATCCCCATCTAGAGGAAGAAAAACAAAAACAAAACAAAATACACACACATACACACACACACACATCCTCCTAAATCTGATGAACATTTTATAAAAATTGTCTATCTCTTTCCCTTAATCCTAATTCTTCATACTGAAAAATAATCAATACTGTTCTGTAAACCTGCTTATCAAAATGTTTTTGTACAATGCTAACCTGACTGTTCACCAAAGGGGGAGGGGGTAGGGAGGGAAGGTGGAAGGAAATTTTGTAACTTAAAAATATGCATGTACAAATGGATGGAAATAAATAAATTGATAGATAAATAAATAAATGAATAAATATAAATAAATGAGCAACTAAATAAATAAGATGGGGGAAAAGAAAACAAAAATATCTACTCTAACTTGTGAGGACCTTTCTTCCTGTTCTTTTAACCACATATAATCTTTGCCTTTGAAACTCACAAGTTTAAATTTAGTTCTTGTTTCAGTGGATTAATCTCCTTTTATAAATCATGCTTATGTGGAAGTAATTTACACATCATTTAAAGAGTATTTGCTTTGAAATATTCACCTCAAGTCCTTTTGTATATCCTTTCTCTCCAAAGATTTATTGTATTTGTTTTGTTCTCTGAGGTATAAAAAACATGAATAAACTTTATTCCTGCTGTTTCAAGATTAGCTAAATAAAATTCATTTTAATTCAGCTCGAACTGAAACAAACTTTAGCAAAGATGATCACACATGTGACCCTTAGGAGTAAAGCAATACAGTATGTCTGCTTACAATTTCCTTGAACTTGTGTTCCAAAAAATGTTCATGAACACATTTTGTTGTTGTGGCAAAGATGAGCATGCTTTTTTTTCCCTCAAGAAAAATTCCGAATTGTGTTTTAACCAAAATTGTTTAATCCATTAAGCCATCTTTAGAAAAAATTACATTTGAATGATGAATTTAGAATCAATAAAAATATGCATTTCAATCATATCATTTCATACTTATATATCATAAAAATATAAACCCACATTATAGAATATATAATATGTATGTACATATAAAATATTTGTATGAAATTATAATTTCATATCTATGTATCATACATATATACATGCATCTTTATTTCATTCTTATATATAAAATATATGCCTAATACATGTACATACATTGCATAGATATAGAATGAGTAAATATATATGTATCTCCCTCAGTATGAGTCATCTTTTACTGTTCAGTTCAATCTTTGTTTTTCAGTTGTATACAACTCTACATAACCCTAATTAGGATTTTCTTGGGTGGTTTGCCATTTTTCTCCTACTCTTTTTATAGGTAAAGAAACTGAGGCAAACAGGTTTAAGTGACTGGCCAAGGGTCACACAGTAAGTATCTAAGGACATTTGAACTCAAAAAGATGGGTCTTTCTGACTCCAGGCAAGGCATTCTTCCATTGTGCCACCTAGATGCCCCATGAGACAAGTCAGAATTTCTTTCCACTGTTTGCTAGTAGCCCAAGATACTGTTTTGACAATGATTAAGTTAAATGAGGACATAATCATTATGGTTTATATGTTTAATGTTTCCTGTTCCCTGTGTGCAGACTGAGACTGAACACACACTTTTGGTAACTCCCTACTTATCTGGAAATGACTAAGTATATTTACTGGTCATAAATCACCCCTATGGATTCAGCCACCCACAGTCTTATTCCTCCTCTTTTCTTAGCAAGTACAGTAATAGACATTTCCACAGTCCTCAGGGTGCCAAATTTTGCACCATTAGAAAAATCTGCAAGTAGCTTGATTTATCTCCCTCACACAGTTAACTGGCCCCAAATAAGTAAAAATCAGCAAGAATGAACTTGACTTGTTAAACTTTTTATTAGAGAAATTTAACAATTACCTGTTTCCTCTGTTACTACTACCATTTACAACAGATATCCAACTCCATGTGAAAGATAGTCAGAAGAGAACTCAGATTTTAGGTATGAAGTTAGGCAAAGTTGACTCTGAATTTTCATTATATAAAGAGAATTGTTTGCTTTTTGCAACTAATCCAGGCATAATCCTTGTTTTTACTCTGGGAAGAATGTAGAAGAAATACTCATTTTTTAGGTGATAAAACTCCTAAATTACCCCCAAATTAGAGTACTGTTAATCAGACATTTAGTTATTGAGAGAAGTTATTTTTGGTTAGTTTCATTGTATCCCTGATGGGGAAATCAATTAAATATTTAGGATGTGGAATACCTTCCAGGTTGAATAATGTGTTTCATTTAAATTATGACCCTCCAATCCAAAACATTAAAGAGTATCTTAATGGATGGAAGCACATTACTGTCTCTTGGATAGGGTGTATTAACACTTTAAAAATGAATGTGCATCCTAAGATTTTCTATTTGTTCCACCAGCTGCCTGTTGATGTGTCAGAGAAACAGTTTAGGGATAAGCATGTAAAAAGAGCATGTGTTAGGTGAAATGTCCTCAAATTTCATTTCATCCCAGATCTCTCAGTAAATTCACATGAGAGGACACAACGAATATTTGCATACTACCATATACCAAAACTACCATATAACTGTAGTTTCTAATCTATTAAAATGAAAATAACCTACTGGGGAAAATGGCAGAAGCAGAAGTAAACAATAATTTTCTCTTTTAAAATTATTTGTAATTATCATGACAATTGTCAGATTCTTGCTTTAATAATTTTTATGTTAAAGTCATGATCTATTGGGTAAGCATTAAAAGCACTTCCATGGTAGAGAAAATATTTTTATCTTTGTATTTTGATATCTGCATTTTTCTAGTCAGCCAGAAGATATATTACTTATTACATTTTTAAAATCATTAAGTTAAAGATAAATATTTAAGGCTTCAGCAATTTATAAACTTAGGAGTGGAAAGGGGAACTATGGAGAAATATTTAACTGATGAGTTACAGTGAGCTATAAACCTATTTAGCTGAGTAACAGGTTCATGGGGGGGGTATTAGGTATTATAATTCCTATCAGCTTCCATTTCTTACACTCTTGATTCATAATTAACAGCCTTTATATAATCTTATTATATTGGTTCATGCAACCAAGTTCACCCAATCATGTCTAAGATGATATGAGTCAATCTCTGCTTCTAGAAAGACTTTTCATGCCAAATCTGATATAGTGCATGTTTCAATACATTTACCTTCCTTGATAACAGATTTAGAAAACCTTTCAGCTAAATAGTGCAATTAGATAACTTGGTTATCCACAAGGAGGATGTGAAACATTGATGAAATCAGATGAAATCAACAGTTCAATGAATTGGGGAGGTCTTAACTAAAAATAAATCAATTAAAACTGGTTGACACACAATAAAAATCAATCCTTCAGGTCTGGTGGAAATAAGTCAGTTTATATTTATCAGTGAAAATTCCTAAGATATCTTATTTGATAGTAATAGAAACATGGACTTTTGAAGGGTCTCTCAACAAAAGTAGAAATCAGAATTTTCCACATTCAAAAAAAAATGTATAAATCGGATCTTGCACACTTTAAGTATTTCCTGAATACTTGGGATAAAAATCTTGAGATATAAAAGAAGGAAATGCAATTTTCCCCCATTGCTTTGTTGGTCTGACTGGATGAAAAAGCCAGAGATTTTAAAGTCATTGTAGGGAGAAAAAAATGAATAAAATTGTATTGCTTCAATTAATAACTAATGACTATATAACAGCCAGGATTTATATAGTGCTTCAAGATTTGCAAAGTACTTTACATATATTATGTCATTTTAATCTCACAACACCCCTGTGAGATAGATCATCCCCATTTTATAGATGAGAAAACCAAGGATAAGAATTTAAGTGACTTGCCCAAGATCACACAGCTTATGAGTATCTGATATAGGATTCAAATTCAGGTCTTCCTGGCTCTCAATTCAGAACTTTATCCACTGTACCTCCAACTACCACCACTTAATATACTGGTGATCAAACTGAGAAGCTAGATCATATTCTATTTTGGAATTAAGGAGAAAACTTTAAAACTCCTTTAGAATTGTGTAAATAAAATTGGAAAAACACGTGTGTTTAAAGATTCTGCAAATATTCTTTAATTAAAAAAATAGAAAAATCAATTTCTATTGCACTGAAGAAAATGTTTTGTTTTCATTGTATAACAAACCAATTCCATGAATATTTAAAATATATAATTATTTAGTATCAACAGATCAAAATGAACCTGCTTGATACTAAGGATACTCTATACAAAATAAATGCAGTACTAAATTATAAAATAAGATTTCAACAAACTATTACCTTCATTTTCAAACTAAAAGTTCCACTGACTTCACTGGGAATTTTCCATTTACACTTAAGATAAAATTTAATAGAGGGCAGCTTTACCTGAATGAAGAATTTTTAGAATAGGGAAGAGACTTATGGCAGGTATATCTACCTGCAACCTATCCCAGTACTCATGATATGAGTTCAGGAGGGCCTATACTAGAGAGGTGGCAAAGTCCGAGGAGAGAAAGGAAAATATCTGAGAGGTGATGAAAGGGTGATATGAAAAACCTATAGCAATAACTTGGATTTGAGGAATGAGAGATAGGAATCTAAGATGACGTACTTTGCAATCCTGAGGTATTAGGAAGATGGTGTTACTGTCCACAAGCAATAGGGAAGGTAGGAGGAGGGGTGGGGCAGGTTAAGAAGAAAGGTAATAAATTCCACTTTGGATATATTGAGTTTAAAATATCTACTGGATATTTCATTTGAAATGTCTGAAAAAGTTGAAAATGTGAGTTTGGAAATCAGCAGAGATATTGGTACAGGAAAGGTAGATTTGAGAATCATCAATATAAAGATGATAATTAAATCCATGGGAGATGAGATCACCTACTGAAATAGTTGAGAAAGAGATGAGAGAGAGAGAGAGCCTAAGAGAGAACACTTGAGGGCCACCAAGGGTTACATGATGTGATCTGGAGAATTCAACAAAGAAGAAAGAGTGGTCAGATGAAAGGAAAACCAGGAGAGAGCGGTATCCCAAAAACAGGAAGAAAGGAGACTATCAAGGCAGAATGTGCGATGAATATTGTCAAAGACTGTAGAGGGGTTAAGGAGAATGGGAAGTGAGAAAAATCCATTGAGCTGGAAACTAAGAGACTATTAGTAACTTTGAAGAGAACAGTTTCAGTGGAATAAAATCAGAAATTAAATTTTAATGGGTTAAGAAGAGTGAGAGAAGAGAAAGTGAATGTACCTAGCATAGATGGTCTTTTTGAGGAATTTAACTATTAAGAATAGACCAGAAATAAAATGACAGTTTCTGAGGAACATTTAGTCTAGGATAATGGTGACAATCTGCTTATTCACTGACTTAGTAGCTAACATCAGAATCTATGAATCCAAGTATTTAAGTTGTCTCAGGCAAATCTGAGATTCATTTGATTCACAACCCTCCTCTACCCTTTGGCCCTTATTATCTACTACATGCTTGGATTATATTTCTCCTGAACATTCCAGGAATATGTAAGTAACTTAATGAACAGATGCCACTAAAAGATCACCCACCTTCAATTCAACTTAAGTGTGATTCACATATGTTCAGAAGAATTAAAACCAGAACAAATGTGTCTTGATGACTAACAATATGAAGTAAACTAAGAGCTGGAGATATTTTTCCTTAAAAGGGACAATAATTGTTTGTAGTAAAGTCCCCCTATCAGAATATAGAACTGCCTTCTGAAAAGATATTCTCCTTCTAAGAGAGTAGTAATGCTCTTGTGCTTTCAAATCCCAGCAAGTAACTAATACGTGTGACTTTTTCCCTCTACTATCTGCCGATTAGTCTAAGGAGGCATGGAAAATGAAGGGATGTGTAGTCAAATATAAAAATTAATATGCCAAATATACATATTTAGCTATATATATAAAATAAATATCTATCTAGAGATGTCAATATAATTAGACTCACTATTCAAAGAGAAATGTCAAAATATCTCTATGATTATAACTATATCTCTATAAAATATATTAGCTAAATCATAAACCCCAAACTGGTAGGTAGGACTTGTTCAAATATATAGAGGCCAATGTGAGCTTAAATTATAATAAAGTAAGTTAAATAATATATTTATTAAGTTTACAATGAGTCAAAAGGAATAATTCTTTTTTTAAAAGAAATCCTTACTGGAATAGCAGAAGTTGAATTAGAGCTATTTATCTTTGTAAAATCTTTAGTGATTTAAAAATGAGGGACAATTTTACTAATAGATATTTTTGAGCTCTGTTTTTTAACTCAATAAAAAAGAGGAATATTGTAGTGCAAATTACAGGTATATTCTGCCATACCAAATTCAAATCAGTAGGTGGATAGTCTCCAACAAGTTCACTTCTCTCTTTAACCATCACTACCATGACCACCACCATTACGTATGCATATGTATTAAGTAACTTCACTGGATTCTAGATGAGGCTAGGGATTGGATCCATGGTTTCTTAAGCACAGGAAACTGGTGAGAATTCTAAATGCAGTTCAATTCCTCTGTAATTTACAGTGTTTTATAGTTGCTTAGAGCATTCAGATATGAAGTGATTTGCCTTATATAGCCAGTATATGTCAGAAGTGGAACCTAGATAGGTCTTCCTGGTTCTAATGCCTCTTCTCTATCTACAATATCATGCTATGTTTTTTTAAACCTTTAAACTGTGACATTTTCATTCATCTGACAACTCTCACCTTTTTACAGATGCACAACTATTAAATAATATATAATTATTTATATAAGCATTAAATATTATATAAATTATTACTATACAATTTATTAAATATTCCAAAAATGTTTTATGTATGTATGTATATATATACATATATAGACACACACACACACACACATACATACACAAAAAGTAGTAGGATCGCTAATAGTGGCATTTTTAAAAAAAATAAATTGAAGAAATTGAATTAAAATATATTTTGAAAATCTTGCTTGGCATAGTAAATGTTGATCTGTGTTTTTGAAATGCTATTGAAATCTTAACTTTAATGCTTATAGAGAATTTGATTTTAATTAAAATAGTTTAGAAGGGCCCTATGTATATTGAAAGTGTTTCCAAATTCATCACCAATGATGAGAATGGTGAATGCTTCATTTGAATGCTTAATTTTTTTGATGATTAACTGTAAATAGCTTACTTGTTAAGAATAGTTTCTTATGTCTCAAAAAGAATTAGCAATTGTCAGAATATTAATCTCTGTCTCTGTCTTTCCGTAATTTGGAACTCTCATCTCTAAATCATTCCAAACCCCAGAGTACACTTGCTCTCAGTCTCGAGTATGTGATTGACATTTTTGTTATTTAGGTTGATGTGATTTTATGTTTTTCATTATATTAGCTGTATATCCCCTACATCTCTGTCCATTAGCAATTTCTCTGTAATATTTTCATCCTCTAAATGTCAGGAATTTCACATGTATTTGTTTAGAAATTTATAGGGATGTTAAATTTCACATATATATGTATATAAATGTGTATATATGATAAATTTAATTTATCAAACAACAAGACAGTTCACAGTAAAAAAAAAATATATTTTCAAGAAGTCTAAGAACTTGAATAATCTCAGATGTGTATGCCTTTATTTTACACTAACCAGACCAGATACAAAACATAAATTGTGGCTTATGCTTAACATTCTGATTTCATTAGTGTTATTGCTCTCTTTAATATTATTTTCCATTTTTGAATTGACAATTATCCAAGGCATGATGTAGCATTCTACAAAGTATTATACTTATTCTTTGAGACTTGGCTACTTGAAATAAAATCTTATGAATGTCCATTTCTCTGACAAGGAATAAAATGGGAAGAAGGGTGAAAAAATTATCAGTAAGGTTCACAGAAAAGACTGCCCAAGGTAACCTGGAGGAAAGTTATGTCCAAATGACACTCAAGTGATTTACTTTATGATTCAGAGAAAAGACCTTACAGTGAAGGTGCTAAGCAACTTGTAACTTCACCTAAGTCCTCCTGCCACCTTGGTCAGGGGCAATAGACAGGACTAATTTAAAGACCTGTGATCAGGCAGGAAAATGGATATTCCCTTCCATTAGCTGATTGTTCTTTTAATCTGAAATCAGGAGTTCCTATTTCTCCTAGACTCCAAAACATGAAGTGAGTCCATGAGGCTCCTGTCTCTTTTCATTAGAAACAAAGTTGTCCTTCTCCTCTGACTACTTCGTTGGTGCTGATGGTTCTTATCCCACTGAATTAAGAATAGATCAGATGAAGCAAGTGAAACTATGGAATGGAGAGGATACCAGCCCAGTAGTCAGGAGTTAAGTTCAAATTCAGCCTGAGATGCTACTTGTATGACCCTAGACAAGTCACTCAACCCTGTTTGCCTCAGTTCCTCATCTGTAAAATGAGCTAAAAAGGAAATGGCAAACCCCTCCATTATCTTTGAAAAGAAAACCCCAAAAGGAGTCAGAAAGAGTCAGATGGGACTAGAAAACAACAAAACAACTTTGACTATCAGCAACTATAGCAGCTTTTCTCCGAGTATAATCACTGGTGGAATTTTTGCACACTCCAAAAATAAGACTAACTAAATTAAAATGCAGGGTTTTTTTTTTTAATCAGGAATGATTTTTAGCCAGAGTGGTACTAGTAAACTGTTTCTGAAACTGCAAATCTAATTTTCTTTCTGACATTCCCAGACATATATATAACACACAGTTCATTTGTTTTCAATCAAAAAGAAAATAAACATCACCAATTTCAATAGGAGGCTCAAATTTAAAAATAAAAATTTTCTTTAGGAATATATGGAATGTAAAAGTGGCCCCAATAAAGTATTTACTCTAAACTGAATTGCTGCTTTCCCACCAGGAGAAGTATAATACAGGACAGAATTGTATTTATACTTCCAAAGCCATCTTTTAGAAATGCAGATGATAATAATTATCATAACAACTTACATTTATAGAGTAATTTAAGGTCTACAAAACCTTAGTGTGGGCTATCTCCTTTGATCCTTATAATAACCTTGGAAGATTATTGATAATATTCCCATTTTACATTGGAGTTAGCTGAAACTACGTGTAGTTAATTGACTTGTCCAGGGTCATAAAGAAAGTGTTGAAATCAGGATTTGAATTCAAGTCTTCCTGACTATAAGTGGATACCTGCCTCAGGAAGAGTTCAAAATTCTAGACTTCTGTTGGTTGTGCTGTTTGGTTACGAATTCTGGGAAACCAAGACAACCAAGGAGAAGATATTTTCTTTGCAACCAGTGTTCCTCACACACAAAACAGGGAGGGTATCAGCTAGAACTGCTAAGACTAAAGATTTGAAAATGTTAGTAGATTGCAAGGACAGTCTGAGTTAGCAGTGCAATTTAGAAGCCATAAATGTGAGTATGTATTTATGGATGGATGTGTTTGTACATATATATCTATATATAGATATATATATATGTACATATTCATACACATTTGTGTATATATATGCATACATCTATATAAAGGGATAATTTCTAGAAATAAGAAGGTGATAATTACTTTGCATTCTGCTCTAGTAAAACCAAATATGAAGAAGTATTGCATTCAATTTAGGATGCCCACAGAAAAACATTGATAAGATGGAGACTATTCAAAGGATCACATCATCATCATCATCATCATCATCATCATCATCATCATCATCATTGAATTTATATACTGCTTTAAGGCTTACAAAATATTTTATAAACAGGTTTTTTTCACTTTGTCCTCACAATTAACTTAAGATAGGTGGTACTGGGACAGCTAGATGGTGCAGTGGATAGAGCACCAACCCTAGAGTCAGGAGGACCTAAGTTCAGCTGTGACCTCAGACACTTTATAATTACCTAGCTGTGCAAAAACCAAATGTGCGTATGTGTGTGTGTATGTGTGCTATTATTGTCCCAATTTTACAGACTGAGCCTCAAAGAGATCAAATGATTTGCCCAGGGTCAAAACAAGTCTTTTGCAGAACTTGTTCTCCATAATAGATTAAGATGAGACTTTTTAAATAATATGTGGCCATAACAATTTCTCTCATTCCTTAGAAAAGACTACCTTTGATAGCAATTCAAATTTGAAGACTGTCTAATTGTAGAGGAAGTTATTCTAATCTTATGGTTTAAGATTTTTAGAGATTTAAGTGTTTCCATTATTCAAAATGAATCCGTTGTATCATCTGAATTGTAATATTAAATTTGAAAAACTTTGTAGAACATAAATTTTCACTCATTCTTAACACATTTTGATTTATATTTGATTTATATATCATCCTATATCATATTGTTATAATGTTACATTAAATAATATTATATTATTTAAATTGTATATTTATTTCTATTATATACCTTAATAAGTCTGTGTGGACAAAATATAAAGTTAAATGGAAATCTAACTAAATTGACATGGAAGTTTTGTTATAGTATGTTATCCTGCAACCATCAAGCATTTATTCAATACTTACTATAAGTCAGAATATACAAAGAGAAATGAAAGTTCCTGCCTTCAGGGAGGTTATATTCAATCATGGCAGAAAATAGAAGCTTGGAAAACAAATGTAGTTCTGGGAAGGATGTCACTGGCAGCTGAAGAAATCCAAAAGACAGGACTTAAACTGAGCCTTTATTTTTCTTTAATTAATTTATTTATCTTCCAACTACATGCAAAGATAGTTTTCAACAATTGTCTTTTCTGAAATTTTCTTTTATTTTCCAATTACATGCAAAGGTAGTTTCTTGTATTCATCATTTAGAAGTTTATGAGCTCCACATTTTTTAGCACTCTCCCTTCTCTCCCCTCTTCCCATGGTGGCGAACAATCTAGTAAAAGTGGTACATGTACAATTGTTTAAACTGAGTCTTTTAGGAAATAATAGTTTCACATATGTGAAAATGAGGAGGGAGTGCATTTTAGCAGCCAGAGAATAGTTAGTGCAATGGAATATAGACAATAGATGGAGTGTTATGTGCAAGGAAGGGCTTTAAATGAAAAATAAAGGACTTCATATCAAAACTGTAGGCAAAAGGTATCCATTATAATGTATTAAAAAATGTGATGGGGTTATGTGATGGATAGATTGGTGTGGGGAGAGATTTTAGACTAGAAGGCCAATTAGAAGACTATTGAAAAGATAGAGGCAAAAAGTAATGGAGAGACTGAGAAAGTGATCATAAGAGCATTGAGAAAAGATTGAATGTAAGATATGTCATAGCAGCAGAAATTACAAAATATTATAATTTATTAAATTTGTTGAGTGAGGAAGGCTAAGGATTTGAAGAAAATGTCAGTTGAAAATCTAGGAGATTAGTGAGTAGGGGTGTCCATGGCAGGATTACAAAAACTTGGAAGAGGTATGGGCTTTGGGAACAATTTAAGTTCTGTTTTTGTCATAATGAGTTTTAAGATGTCTTTAGTTTGAAATGATCCACTTGAATCAGCAAGACTAGATTGTAATGTATGACTAGAAGTCAGGACAAAAACAGTGCTCTTAGAGTCATCTGTATCAAAACAGTAATCGAATAGAATAATAGATTATATAGAGAAAGAAGATAGAGTTCAGGACAGAGTCTTATGGTATACCCACAATGCAAGTAGATAATATAAATCTTGATAGAGTATAGACATTTATAAGAATCAATCCAACAGGTAGGAGGAGAGTCAGAAGAGAGTATTGTCATGAAACCCCAAAGTAAAGAGGATGCCTAGGAAGAGATAGATGTAAACAATGGGATCAAAAATAATGAAACTGAGAAAAGCTCTTCAAATCTGGCAAATTAAGAGATCAGTGTTACTTGAGTAATGAGGACAGAAGCTAGATTGCAAAGAGTTGAGGAAGAAGGTGGAAGAAAGTAAGCAGTAATTTTTTTCTCTCTCCTCTCTTATCATTTGTTTATGAGGGGGCAGAGATATATAGATAGACTAATAAGTCTAGTTAAGATAGTGGGGGGGTTTGTTTGTTTTTTAGATGGAAGATTTAGGCATGTTGTAGGTTGCAGAGAAAGGGACACTAGCTCTGCAGAGGTTGAAGATTATAGAGACAGTGGAAGATTGAAGGGCCAAATGTGCTGGAGAAGGTGGGAAGAGATAGAATCAAGGGCATATGAAGCAAGATCGACTTTGGCAAGAAGGATGCCTCATTGTCAGAAACTGGAGATAAGAGGTAAAACATGAAACCAGGGCATCTCTCTCTATCTCTCTCTCAGGTTCATGAATGAAGTTTGGGAGCAGTTACTACCACTAAGTGGCAGCTTCGCTTTGTTAAAAAAGTAAAGCTATCTGGTTGTCTTTTCAACTCTAAGGCAATTGCCCCACACAACTGATTTTAAATATCAGTAGAAACATTCTACAAGAAAGATAATGGTAAATGAGATATAAGTTTAAAGCAAAAATAGAGGACAAACCCTTCCTAAATCTCCTTGATATGCTTTTGACTAATATCTATTATTTTTATTTTTAAAATTAGCAATTACTCACCTTAATCAAAAGATAGGTGTTCTGTTTAACCCTTCCCACCAAAGGAGAGCCCTGATTTTGCTCATCATCAGACGTGATCCTGAATGCTTTTACCTGATAGCTGTGGTGCTGTTGTCTCATTGAGAATTGAAGAGTCATAGAGAAAATATGAATCAAATAATTTTAGATAGTTTTATTATTGTTGTTATTATTGTTAGATTAACTATTGCATTTTTAAAGGATTGACTCTATGCAGAGTATATATAGGTTCTACTGAAACTCTATTTCTCCATAAGATCTGATTAAGTTAACTTGCAGGTAAAGAGATATTACATCTGAGTTATTGCTACTGCCTTTTACTTACCTAATAGAGAAAATGGCATCTGGAGTAGAAAGTGATGAATCAGGATTCAGACAGCTAGAGTTCAAATCCTAGGTATACCACTTAGTATCTTAGTACTTTTAATATATTGTTTAATCTCTGGGACAAGTCATTTAATCTCTGCAAAATAGATTTTTACTCTGTCTAAAATCCTATGATTGGATGTTTACCACATGCCAAAAGTATGAGTTATCCTTCCCAGTATGTCTTGTTATCACCTGCTTTCTTGAATATTTAGCAAAGAAATGATTCCCCTCATTTTATACTAGAGTTGCAGATAACCAAAATACTTTTCCTTTGACAAAAGCAACTTTTTAAAGGGCTTTGCATTATCAAAAATTTATATCAATAATTTATATACCAAAATGTAGTATGACAAGTTTTGAACATTTTGTAAAGACATCAATAACCAGTTAGTTTATTAAATTCTAAAGTGTATGGATTGTATTTTCTACTGTGTAGATGGATCTCTAAGCATTATTCTGTCATTCTTGAAGAAAGCTTTGTTTATCAATAGCTTTCATTTTTCAACCATATATATCCCTCTGCTCTTAGGAAATATGACCAGGAACATGAACTTCTGTCGAATACCTATAAATTTAATTGTCACTTAATCAAGACCATTCATTTAGCTTTGAATCAGAAAACTAAATTTGATGACCTGAAAGGCCAGCCTGGCTAAGAATGTTATTGTCTGAGCAAATCAACATCACAAGAAGTAATTCTTTTATGGGGAAAAAAGCATCACTCTAATTTAGATAGCCATTTAAGGTTTATAAAGAATTTTACATATTTTATCTCATTTGGTCTTCATGACAACCTTATTAGAAGATAGTAAGGAAACTAAGACTGAAAGAAATCGAGTGTCTTGCCCAAAGTCAGATTAAGTGGCTGAGATAGGATTTGAACACTGGTCTTTCTAACTTAACATTCAACACTCTAACCAGTATACTGTCTCAATGAAACTTGAAATGTGATGTCATCTTTCAAATTTTTGTTGATTTGGTTTTTTTGCAAGGCTGTTGGTTTAAGTGATTTGCCAGATGTCACACAGCTAGGTGTCTGAGACCAAATTTGAACTCAAGCTCTCCTGATTCCTCTATTTTTATAGAATAATAATTGCCTTAAGACTTTTAATCTAATTGAATTTTTGAAAAAAATATCTTGATAAAATAATAAAATTTGGTAATTTATTACTTAGAAAGTAAAGTCAGTCTTTGACTTAACAGCCACAAAATAGACTATTCTGATCTCAGTATTGCCCTTTATGATTCAAAGTATATTTTGGCAATTTTATACAAACTCCTAGGAGAATCTTAGTTTATATTTCACATTCATATTTTTATAGTCTCTTTGTAAGGCATTATTGTTATGTAAATTGTCCTAGGTTAAGTGGATTTCACCATAGTTTGTATACTTTCTTTTCTCTCTTTGCTTTTAAAAATTACCCATTGCAAGTAGGTTGATTGTTTGATATGGCTGTTCCCATAATATTTAAAATTCCATTATGGATACATATGCAGAATAAATTGCAAAGTATTGGTGGCAAAATCTACCTTTCATTGTCTGAAATGAAATTTTTGGTTAAGAAAATATTTGTTTTACTTGAGAGCATGTTCCTGATACTTAAAGTTTTCTTACTTGATAATAGACTAAATATTTCAAATTGGGTTGGGGAACTAATTCTTTTTTATGCTTCTACTAATGCTTCTCTTTCCAGGTAAAACTATTATTGTGTTCCTTAGTTCATTGTTTCTCTTTTTTGCCATCTGCATATGCAAAATTGAAATTTCTTTTTTTTCCCTCTGAACTCTACATACACTTAATTTTTCATTAGGCAAGTTGTCTCTGCCTGGGAAGAAAATCATGTCCTCCCTTCCCCCATTATAGTCTGGATGACAATGATGAAATTTTTTGTTGCATTTAAAAAAAAATCATTCCCCTAAATTATTTTAACCCTTTGCTTTCAAAGTTTCATTTTGGTCATTGAACTAATTTTATTTTTAAAATACAGAGTTTGAGAGTGTTACTCCATTCTCCTCAAAGTGCCTAAACTCCCTTTCCCTTAGTCCATCTTTTTTTCCCCTTTTCTTTATTTCCTTCCTCTCCTCCTCCTGCTTTTGTTCTTCTGAAGATGCCCATTAACATTTGTTAATACATTTTAATGAGCATTAGCTAGTGGATCCAAAATGAACAAAAGAAGGGGCAGAGGAAGCTGGAGAGGGAGGAGGATCGGGGGGAAGAGGAACAGCTGGGCACTGCTGCCCATTTTTTAACTAATTTCTGCAGCTGACTCTGACTTCCACGACTGGCCCGAAATTCCATAGCTTTTACTACAGCCACCAAATCACAGCAAATTAAGGGCCTGGGTCTTAAGAATTATCCAGACCTTGAATCATGGATTATTGTTGTAATCTTTTCCTTTAAATGATATGAAAATGGGCTATTAGAAGTACATCAAATCAAGTCACTGAAGGTCTCAGTTTTAGGATTTAACATCTAGGATATTTAAGGAAACAGCTGATACATCAATTAAAAAACAAAACAAAACACAGACACAAACACATTCCTTCTACCAGTTTGCCTTTCTCCTCTTTTTCCCCACTCAACAATTTCAACCCACATGTGTGCTAGATTTTTTTTTAAAGTCGCTTTCTCATTAATATGATCTTACCTAGTAAGCTTACATGCCTGAAGCTAATTCAGGTAGAAATTTAAGTGAGTTCGTTTTTAAAGTCACTTATGGTTAAGATTAATAACCCTGAAATGAAGACATAATTCCCTGAATTAATGTTACCAAAAGTGTTCTTTGACATTCACTTTGGTGGAGTATTGGTCCTTTTTAGTAAAGTTATCTTCTTTTTCATAGTTACCATTCAACCTTCTGAGACTGATAAGTCATTTTATGAGTTAAGATTTGTGTTTAAAGCACAGGTCTATCAGATTTCCCAGTTTTCCAGGAAGGAAAAAAAAAACATGCAATTTTGATTTGACTTTTATTATCATTTGCAGCATGTTGCAGTGATGGCCTATGGGGTAGAAATCTTTGCCAGTGCACAAGCCACTTCCTCTGTTTCTGGGCAACAGTACTTTAGCATGGGAACTGATTCCTCATATTTTTCACCTTTGTTTCCAGCTTCATTTAAAAATATTTGCTTTTGTCATGGTAACCAGACGTTTTCTAAGTAGTAGCCCTGATTGGCTCCCAGTCAATTCTAAGTAAAAATGATTTTGATTTGCAATTGGTGGATCGGATTCTCAAACCTGTCCCAACTGCCTTGCTCTGGGCAGGAATGGATGTTGTTTGGGGGCAACTAACTGTGATTTAGAAACACTTTTTGGCTTAGACGGAGATAGTTATTCTTTTCTTATAAATTTTTTAAGTATTTTAAAATTAGGTCCCAGAATTAATTAGAACTTTGAAAAAGGAGCAGACATATAACTGCTGAAAGATTTTTGTTTGTTTGGAAGGGCTGTAGGTAGGGTGAATGGTGTTTTTGAAAAAAGAAAAAAAAAAAACAAAGTTTTAGGTTATGTAAATCCAACACCAACATTCCTAGCTTTTTAGCTTTTGCCCCAAGCTTGAGACATTCATGAAAAGCATTGTATTTTATGGTATTGGTTTTTGTCCTCTGGTATATTTAGTCCCTCAAGTTCCTGACTCCTTGTCCTATACTCATAAATCATGTGCTCCCAGACACAAAGCAGGTAATTGTGGGGAGCCATTCTCTTGGTAATCTCATTCTCTCTTTTGTGCACACACTTGCAAATGTAACTGGCTCACATCTGTGCAGACACCCTTTAGGTGCTTGTCTATCCCATCATCATTTTTAGATAACCAAGAAGTTCCCTTTTGAAAGCTTTTACTCTTAGATGCCAGATGGTTGATGTCACCATAAATGACCATATTTTCAACAAGGAGGCCCACTTTATCAGGTAGACAAAAAATACCAGTTACCATAATTGTCACAGCTACATGGTTTAAGGCAGGCGAAAAACACTTCTCCTCACGTGCTCCTTAGAACACAAAACTGAGTAAAATGGATATCGTTTTCTTTTTACTCTGAGAATTGGGCACAGCTGCTCTCTTACAAACCCTAAAAGGAACAATAAAAGACAATAAAATCTTTACTTTCTCATGTTTCTGAGCAACTCTTAGAAAAATAGCTTAGTGATCCATGACTTGGTGGTCTGAAAATATTTATGGTGTTGCATACTTCAGAGATTTTTTTTCCCTAGGTGCTATAATCAGGTAGATGGAAGGTTTATAATAGACAAAATGATGCACAAATAGTTATTCTACCTTCTGATGGCAGGTGAATGGGAATATGAAACTTTGGAATAATCACCCTGTCAAAGTTCAGTTCCTCCAAGGATTTCAATAAATTGCTTCTTGTTAAACATTAATTTGTGGAATCTATATGTATATAGAATATAAATAACTTATGGAATCTATAATACATATACATATATCATATATAATATATATATATTGGTCCTTTGTCCAATAAGTAAGTTAAATTATATTTATAAATTCTATCTGTGATGAGATTTTTTTAATTGCTAAAACTTGTGCAAGACTGTACATAAAGTCATAAACCAGAGTGGATAGAAAAGGAATAGATAGAATGAAATTGTAGAATCAGGAGGAATTGGTATCAAATCCTGGCTGGAACACTTACTAAGAATACATCTGGACAAATGACTCAATCATAGTGACCTGAGACATCTCCTTAGGAATGATCTACTAGTCAAAATACATTGTGTCTTAGAGGTATGAATCGCCACCCTGCCAGTTTTCTCCACTGATTTATTACAATCCTTCCTATACTCTTAGATGTTGTGGCACTAGGAATGTGTTGCTTCCTATCAAATTAAAATTCATAGATTTAATAAGTAGTTGTAGTTGCCACTGGGATATCTATCCTCCATTGCATTTCAGATGTAGTAAAGTAATATGTTTATATAATATGACTACTATTTCCCATTCTATGAACAATTCTTGACATTTGCCCAGTTCTCCAAATTAGAAATTGTATCATCTTTCTTTTTCTCAGAGTGAAATTAGAAACTTCCCCAGATTACCTTTGTATCACAACATAGCCTTAATATTTAATGCAAAGCTATTAATTTATTTCCATTTAGGCTTACTGATCTTATAGACACAACAATTTTAGAAGTTCTATGCAAAAATATGAATTATACAGTAGTTTTTACAAGAATTTAATGCTAATGCACATGGGGTTCAGCACCATAATGACGATATTGGGCACTTAAGTCATTAGGCTGTCATATTACAGAAAAATTATTTGTACTATATAATCATTGTTTTCTTTTTTATATTGTACATATCTGAGCTTAGTGCATCCATCTTTGCTCTTACGGTATTATTTTGTGGTTGTAAATACCTATTTTTTAGGGATGATTTGAGCATATGCATCGTAGTTCAAGTTCATGTTTATTAGACCTTTGCTTGCCTAAAGCAGTGAAAATATGATCGAAAGCCTTGCAGTCTGCCTTGTGGTGTCCTATTTGATTATGTATGGCTATACAGTGTCAGATACCATATCTATTACATTTCAAGTACTTGGGTTAGCCACTGAAAATGTCCATTGTGGGGGTGAATGAAGGATAAACTTCACCATTTTTTCTATTTTCTAACCTAATATTTAAGCTAATTTAATGTTGTGTACATACTCTCAAAATGACATGAGAATTTTATCTAATTTTTAAAATACAAAATCCCTTTATTTCCTTTAGGGAATTAAAAATAATATATTTTGATAATACATTATTGTCACTAATACAAAAGAGATAAATAAACTCATCAGGATAAAATAAGAGTTTCACTTTTTTAACTTAAGTAAAGTTTTAATTTTGGTACACTCTGTTCTGTTACTCCAAATGTTTTCTAGAAATGAACTCCTGGTCTTGATAGTCTGCAAGTATTATCTCTGAAACTGATTTGCATAAACATACATTGAACTCGATTATCCATGGGTGAATTGTCTGTTTTATAGTTAATGTATCAATATTGGCTGGTTTGCCCCTCACCCCTGCCTAATTCAGACCCTTGTTTCTCTGACAATTGTTTCTGTGCCTGTGTGTTTGTGTGTGTGTGTATATATGTGTGTACATGTAGATGAATGTGTTTTTGTGACTGTGGTTGTGCATATCGTACACATCCCCAAATGAAAAATGATCTGATATTTTAGCTATCTTAATGACTCATTAAAGTTATCACTCAACCAAAGCAATTTAGTTATTTTTTAGTTGTCTATTTGAGAAAGTTTAAAAAAACAAAACAGCATCCCTGAATTGACAAGAGAGATTCATTTAAAAATGAATAATACCTTTCACCTTATTTTTCTTCCCCCTACAAAAAAACTGGTAGTGGGTGCTATGTCACTGATATAGTCTTCCAAATATCAGAATAAATTATTTTGAAAGCAAACTTTTTAAAATACTTATCCCACTCTTCCTTCCATTATCATGAATAGGTTAAAGTTAAGCCTTTAGGCAAACTTAAATTTTTGAACCTTAATTTTGATTTTTCCAAGATGTGATTAGGATGAGAGAGATCAGATAAACATTGCCATCATATTCTATTAGGATATCATTTGGGAATGTGGTAAATTCCCAGGTTGTATAATGATAGCAATAACAATAGCTTTATTTATATTATATAATACAATATTATATATATATGTATATTTCATTTATATACAGCAGCTTAATAGAACTTTACAATAGCTTTATAAAAGTGGGAATCAAAGGTACCCTTGTCCTGTGAGGATCAGAAACCTCAATACCACCCATGAACAGGTAGCTGGCAAATGTCAACAGCAAAATTCAAACCAAGTTTCTCAACTACATATCTCATAATCTTTCCCTTATACAACAATTGCTGGTCAATAAAAAGAATTTCAGATTATATAAGCAACCTATCTATTTCATTTTAAAGTTTGAAACCAAGTACTAGTTGGGAAAGAAAATGAATAGGCATAAAAAAGATATGCAAAACAACATTTCAAAAGGCGAAAAATTATCTGCCATCTGTTGAAGACCCTACACCTATGGATAGAGTAGAAGCAAAAAAGGCTTACTAAAGGAGATGAATTCTGACCCAGATCCTAAAGGAGATCATGACTATAGATTATTAGAGAAGAGACTAATATGAAGGACGGTAGGAAGAGAGGGCATATTCCACATGCATAGAACAGAGAAGAGTCTTTATTAATTAGATTGCTACAGGAATTAGCATTTGAGGAACGTTGAGCAGAGGACTCAAAGGGCTGACCAGGAATGTAGAAGGCATAACATAGAGATATTAAAGGTAGGAGGAAGCCAATGCAGGTCATAAAGGTCAGACTGAGGAGCTGAATTGAATATTTTAGGAATCTTTATAGATTCCTTTATACATAAATAAAATCATATTAGTGAGAATGTTGTAGCAGTTGTTTATTCCATAAACTGAAGTAATAGAAGCTATTATTCAATTCAATAAATTCAATTCAACAAACATTTATGTCTGCTTTATTCACACACTGTGTATGTCTGTGCATGTGTGTGTGTGTGTGTGTGTGTGTGTGTGTGTGTGTGAGAGAGAGAGAGAGAGAGAGAGAGAGAGAGAGAGAGTTACTAATTACTAGTAACAGAAAAATGAAAGAGATCACAGTAAAATGTCAGATACTTGAGGGCCACTTCCTCCTTTATTTCCATTATGGGGTCTGTAGGATGACTTCTGAATTCAGACTTGAAAAGAAGTCAAACATGAGAGAGAGAGAGAGAGAGAGAGAGAGAGAGAGAGAGAGAGAGAGAGAGAGAGAGACATTTCAAGATGGGAAACAACTTATACAAAAAGCTTGAACTACATTAGGAGAATTGGGGCTTCTTCTTTACACAGTTTCCCATAGTTACTTTTAAAATAAGTACCATGGAATTAGATTCAAACCTCACCTCAGATGCTTTTTAAATATGTGATCCTGGAAAGTCTTTTGACCTTTCTTAGTTTCAGTTTCCTCATCTATAAATTTGGGGAAAATAGTAGAAACAGTGATGTGCTGCTAAATATTTAACAACTGATTTTCCATGGGAAAAAATGTTCACAATACATTTTTGAGTGTGCATTATTCACATTTTTTCCCATACTCCCTTAAGTCTAGACAATCAACAAAACATTAAATTCTAATTTGAAGCTTTTGCCTAATTCTGGGATATAAATGCTTACACCAAAAATTTAATAATCAGCTCTCAGTAGAAGCCTGTAATTTTATCATACCTTGTAGAATAAAATCTTTAAGATGAAGTATTTCAATTTCCATCTTCTTAAGCAAACTTTATTCAAGCAAACAACCAAATAATCTGTTTGCAGTGCAGGTTTTTAAATCAGGTCCAGCAATATCTACCTTATATCTGCCTTATAATGGGCAGTGAAAGAAATTTTTTGTATCTAAATAAAGGTTAACCAACTATTTAAAAAATATTCTTAAAAGTCTGAAGAATGAATAACAGCTATTAAAGAACCTGGACCCAAAAACTATTTCCAGATTCTCATCAACTATAGGCTCAAAATTTCAAAGGCTATACTTTATTTTTTTATTCATGAAGAACAAGTAGAAGTGGAAACATTTAAGTAATGTGGATAATCATAATTATTAAATGACATGACAGAAAATATTTTAAGTTCTCTTTCTACTTCCCAAAGAAGATATTAAACTCCTTAAAAGTTTAGGAAAAAAAGCACATGGATAGAGTTCTGAGTTTGGACTCAGGAAGATTCTAGCTCTGTGACCCTTGGCAAGTCACTTAACCCTGTTTGCCTCAGTTTCCTCATCTGTAAAATGAGCTGGAGAAGCAAATGACAACTCTGTATCTTTGCCAAAAACGCCCCAATGGGGTAATAAAGAATCAGACACATTTGAAAAAACAATAACATGAACAACTGAACAAAAACAAAAATTTCCCCAAACAAATGAACCTTTCTGTACAAGTTTATAAAGTATGTTCCACTACAGTATAAATGCAAATATCCTTGGAATATCAGCTTCTTACTTTTGCTTAGCACTTTAAAGGGCTAGCAAGAATGATATAGAGGATTTATGGTTAAGGGGGGCAGCTAGGTGGCACAGTGGATAGAGCACCAGCCCTGGAGTCAGGAGGATCTGAGTTCAGATTTGACCTCAGACACTTAATAATTGTCTAGCTGTGTGACCTTGGGCAAGTCACTCTTAACCCCATTGCTTTAATTAAATAAAATCTTTAAAACAGAAGATTTAGGGGTGAGAGAAGGGTCTGATAAAGAAGTTTGAAGCTGTAAGAGTGCCCATACATCAAAATTTTGCAGTGTTTAGCACATACTTTTCTCCATCTCAGACATCCTTTGTGTTCATCACAACTCATACCTTCAAAAGTTTCTGACTCAAGAATTAAAGAATCATTAATAATTCCAATTATTCTCTGATAGTCTACTGCATTGAACACTCTCATGAAAATGGAAAAGGGTGCAAGGACTTTTACCCAGTTTACAAAAGCTTGGAAACATAGGTAAAGCATTTTACCTCAACCATCAAACCTATACTAAATTCTTCTTATGTGCTAGGCAATACATTAAAAAGATAGAAAGGAAATGGTCTCTGTCCTCAAGGAGTTTAAATTCTTTCAGAGAAGACAACATATGAATTTGTTCAAAATATGAGCCAAAAAAAAAAAATTAGGGCGAGAATCACCAGCAACTAGGAAAAGGCCTCACATAGAAATAACACTTCTTAGACTTTCCCCCACCCCATTTTTAAGCCAAGAAGTCTCAATTTTTAAAACTCCATTTTTACTTGAATATTCAGAGTAACATATTGCAGATAGATGGGTCACTGCTTTCAAACTATCTGGGGAGAGATAATGCAGACATACAGAGACTTTATAGAGCTAAATGGAAGAATTATTTATAACTCATCTGCCAAAGGTTTGTTCAGATATAAGATAAGAGAGTCACCTTCCTATTAACTGCAACAAATAAGTATGGTTCTTCTATCATTCTTCTATCATATTCATGCCCTACTTTTACCTACCTTTCCAACTGCCAGCTCAGCAGGTCTGTAGATACTGTACTTGTATTTGTTCAAATAACATGTGAAACATATGTTTTTAATCGTGATTTTCATAAACTTCATATTTATGTATCCTAAGCCAATATGACATAACATGTCCTTCTGGCCTATTTTATACATTACCAGGAATAATTACTTGAAGTATTAATGTCCTGTTTATCAAAACAAATCTGAAGCCTTTCTTAATTTTGAGCTTTTCCTAAATAGATATTACTTTTAAAAAAAATTTAACTTGAGAAAATGCAATGCAACTTCTTTCAGTATATGTTCATAAACTGTCCCCACTTTCTCCTAGGGGTATTGCATCAGTATCACAAATAATGCATGGTTGTATAGTTGGAGAACTTTGAATGAGAAATGCTGTAAGGGTAAAGTAAAATACCTTGTCTAAACAGGCAACTAACTCCCTCAACTGCCCCTTCACTCAACACTCTGCAATATTCACATGACTCTTTCCTTGAACATGCTGTTAATATATGTATTACTGATTTCACTTACAAAATTACCCCATATTTATTGAGTTCTCTGTCTCTCTTTCAAGTCTGGATACTTCAGCATCATGTGCCTTAAACAGTGAGCTACCAAAGGGTCCAGATCCTTTTTACTCAGTTGTACTGGCCAAGGAAACCGTCATGTAGGCACATAATAAATGCTCCTTGATGGTCATGGCACTAATTCAATTCAAGATTGAAAGATTACAGAGTCTCATTACCTCGGCTGTCCGCCCTACTCCCAACAAGCTAGTTGAGCCTTTGTGTACCTTCCAATAGCAGTTTGGTTTATGCAATCACTGAACTGGGAACAGAAACTTTCTTGCCAGATTGTGATGTGACCTATAGCCGTTTTCAATCAGCAGCTCCTTCACAATGGAACAATTTAATTCAATTTTCTTTTTTTTTTCTTTCTTGGTTCCAGCCCACCCATGATTTACCGGTCTGCCCTCTTTGCCCTCAGTTAAGCATGACATCAAGCCTGCACCTGTTTGTGCTGTCAGAGACGTTTTTAGACTAAAGTCCACAGGTGGTTTGCCTTTTTAAAAATTCTTCCTCTTCTTTTTTTTTCCTTTTTTCTTCCTTCCTTGCTCCTTTCTTTTTCTTCCTTGCTACTTCCTTCCTTTCTTTCTTTTTCTTTCTTTCTTAATTTCTCTTTCTTCCTTTCTTTCTCTTTCTTCTCTCTTTCTCCCTTCCTTTCTTTTTTCTCTTTCTTTCTTCCTTCCTTCCTTCCTCCCTCCCTCCCTCCCTTCCTCCTTCCTTCCTTCCTTTCTCCTTCCTTCCTTCCTTTCTTTCTTCCTTCCTTCCTTACTGCCTTCCCTTCTTCCTTCTTTGCTTTCTTTCTTGTCTTTTGGCCAAACACAAAGGGCCAATATAATTTGTTTTATGAGGATAACTTTAAAGAAAATTTTCCCTGTGGAAATTTACTAAGTGAACGATTCACTGATCATGTGGAAACAGTCAGATCTGGCCAGAATATTCTCTTTTATTCCATATTCTGCTTTGACATTTTGAAGGATTAAGGGATAATGATAGCTATAGTTTATTATTATGTAGGTTTCACCATGTCTTTCTCACCATTTCTATTGTCCCGGATGGAAAAGATACTGATAACTACATATGATATGTGATTTTAAAGTATGAAATGAAGGTGTGTAAGCCTGCCTCATTCTGAGTTTACAAATAAATCCCCCATTGATTTTTTTGCCAAGTACATTGGCCCTTTGATTTTAGACCTATGTGTATTTTAAAGGTCATTTAATCCATGTATCTCCAACTCCTCCAAACTTAATTCATCACATTGTTATTTTATGTAAGAGGAACTTAATGTTCCAAGAAGTTTTTGGAGACTTTTTTATAATTCATTTTTCTCCTCCCAAACCGGTGGTTGCATTTTGTCAAAAGTAAACAAGATAGAAGGAAATCCAATTCAAAGTCCGTTCAATAGTCCAAAAGTATGATTGTCAGAGGGGATGAAACTTGGCAAAATTAATTTTCCCCTCCTTAGCTCTATGCTCACCATTCTAGCCAACTTTGAGCAGAAACAATTACCTGCTTCTTTTAGGGACATCTTCATCTTAAGGAGAAGTTAGTCCCTCAGGAACCAGATTGTTCTATCCCTGGTTGGGGGGGGGGGGGGGTGGAAGGGGGAAGGATCCAAATACCCAAATAAAAATAATCTAATACAGATTTCAAGTTACTGAATAGCACACAAAGTGATAATAACAAAACCACTTATTATAGTATTTTCACATCAAAAATAAGAGTACTGTTTTTTCTCCCCACAGGGACAGGCATATTTTCATGTGGTTATGAATAAATATACAGGTCATTACAATATATTTGCATGTTATGTTGAAAACTTCCCCTATTTCAAGTAGGTAAAATAAAATAATATTAATTGCTGCTACTTGCAGCAACTATTATCTCTCCTTACAAGAGGACATGAGATGATATGTAAAACCCCATTTAAATTAAAAATGTAGTGGTGAGCTGCATTCAAGTCTAATGCCCAATAACTTTGCTAAACTTATTTCCTCATCTTACAATTAATAATAATCTTTATTTCTTTTTTAAAATAGTACTTTGGGATATACAAAGTACTTTGAGGAATTGGTTTTTGTTGTTGTTTCATCATTTCAGTTGTATCTAACTCTTCCTGACTCTACTTGGAGTTTTCTTGGCAGAAATTCTGAAGTATTCTCTTCTTCAGTTCATTTTATAGATGAGGAAACTGAGGCAAACAGGAATAAGTGACTTGCTGAGAGTCACACAGTTAATAAGTGACTAAGATAAGATTTGAATTCATGTCTTTCCTATTCCAAGTCTAATGTTTTATGCATTATGGCACCACAACCTAGCTGCCCTTGAAGAGTTGGACTACATAACAACACTAATAGTAACAGCTATCATTTATATAGCATTTTAAAGTTTGAAAACTATTTTCCAAATGCTTTCTCATTGGATCCTCACAGTACTTTCATCCTTTATAGATGAAACTGAGGCTATAAGATATGGTGATTCACATAGATAGCAAGTACTTGAGGTAGGATTTGAACTTGCATCTTTTCTGACTCTAATTCAAGTATACCGTTCCTTGTACCATCTCATTGATTCTGGAAATCTTCCCCCCAAAAAAAACTGAAACTTTTTCTATTCAATCCAACTCAATTATTAAGTATATACTTTGTAACTAGCACACTGTAACTCATAAGAGCTGAACAAATGCAAAAACAAATGAAATAAGAAAAATGCAGGCAACTAGATGGTGCAGGTACTAGAGTATTGGGTCTAGAATCAGAAAAAACTGGTTTCAGATTCAGTCTCAAACTCTCAGTGACTGTGTAACTCAACAAGTCATTTGTTTCAACTATAAAATGGGGACAATAATGGCATCTACCTCACAGAGTCTTTATGAGGATCACATGAGATAGTATATGTGAAAGTACTTGGCACAGTGGCAAGTGAAAGTATTATATATTAGCTATATAATGCTAATTCCCTTCCCTTCCACTTCTACTTGGAAGCTAGATGCATACTGGATAGAGTGGAATTCCTGAATTCAAATCTGACCTCAGACACTGGGCAAGTCACCCTGGGCAGGTCATTTAACCCTGTGTCCCTTAGTTCCTCATCTGTAAAATGCATCTGAAAAGGAAATAGCAAACCACTCTAGTATCCTTGGCAAGACCACAAATGGGTCAAGAAGAGTCAGACACAACTGGAAAGATTCAACAGCAATAACAACAGCTACTTCCCCTTATATTCTCTATGGGTGAGGGTAGGAAACAAGGGGGTTCTAAAAAAGGAAGCCAATACTGAACAGGTGGGTCAGAAAGGCTGTATCCTCCAGGCTATTTCAGGGCTTTGGGACAGTTCTAGTCCTAACAGTAAATCCTGGAACACAATGCTTGCTAACAAAAAGTACAGACAACTGGCAAGCTGGGACAAAAAACCCTTAGCAAGTATCATTAAAAATTCTCCTAATTATAGAAAAGAAGCATAAGGCCAAAGGGAACATTTGCTTCTTTTGACATTTATCAAATTCACCTTTGTTTGCAGAAATAATAATGGAAAGCTAACCTGTAGGTCTGTCTAGTGAGGAAACAGATTGGACATTTCATAGAAGTGGTGGGCACCTTTGTAATAACAAGGCTCCCGCTGAGTGAGGGGTTAGACACTCAAGTAAGATGGTCTGCACCCTGACCACACTCTCTTATTACAGCTGAGCTCACTCACAGTAGTCGTGTCAGAATTGTGGCTGGGGAGGGGTCTTCCTTTAGTGTTTTCAGAAATGCACATTATGAATTATGATGGTTATTTTAGAGCCAAGTATTCAAAGAGCCTCAGTTAGACCTTTGTTTTAGTGAGCACAAGCTCACTGCCAGCTGCAAACTGCAGCTGTCTCTCAGTATTGTGAGGACAAACCCTTCTAACCATCATTGATCATTTACCCAGAGGCAGCCTGGTATGCACTCAGATAGATTCAGCAAACCACTTTCAGTCTCAATCAATTGCCTATGTGGGTACCATTAGGACACATGGGTATGGCATATAGTTTTTGGCAACCTGATACATAATAAAGGCGTCTGTCCCCACTAATTTATTTCATAATTTTTTCATATTTCAAAATTATTTCACAAACTGACTAGACTGTCAATTTGTAATACATAATGTTCCCAACAAAAGTCAAAAGAAGGCATGCACTCCAATCACCAAAGGTTATCCTGAACAAAATGACCCCTACAGAGAGAGCCAAGTGGATGGTCAAGTGCCAGAACCCTCTCTCAAAGCATGGGAATGTGGAGGTCAGAAGGCTACAGGAAGGGGATGAAGTCAGAAAGACGGGCATGGCCCAGTTGCCAAGGGTAGTCACCACATCTGGCATTATGTAATTTAAAAAAGACTTGAAAGGTGAATCTAAGGAAATTGAATACTAGATGGAGCAAATTAGGAATGTAGGATGAGTAAAAAAGAAGGTAAAGGATTCTCTTTCAGTAGTATATGCTCGCAAAATTGAGCATATTTGAATTGACAAGAAATATAGAAACTTCTAGGAATTACTCATTGTGTCCGATATTAATATTTCAAGAAATGTGAAAATTTCTTCATCTCACAGCTTAGATCCCAGATGTGCTAAACAGATCTGCAGAAGGTAGTAAGTAGTCTCAGTATGTTTCTGAGAATATAAGTAAGAAAAAAAGCAAATTGGGTCCTACTGGCAGGGCTTTCAAAAACTAAAGATCATCTCCATTCCTTGATGAGACATGAGAAAAAGTATTTGGGCTAAGGACCATACTGTGATGTTCAGTCCTTTTTCAGTTATGGCCAACTCTTTATGATCCCATTTGGGGTTTTCATTAAAAAGATTCTGGTGTGGTTTGCCAATTCCTTCTCTAACTCATTTTACAGCTGAGGAAACTAAGGAAAATTGGGTTAAGTGACTTGCCCAAGGTCACCCAGTTAATAAGTATCTAAGGTCATATTTTAACTCAAGTGCAGGGCTGATTTCCTATCTGCCTCCTAGTTGCCCACCTCTACCATACTAGCTTAATATAAAATATTTATGGAGCCAAATAAGTCTTTTTTCATGTTATTCTCATTGCAAGGAGAAATATGAATGAGCTGCCTCATTTATTTTACCCTAATTCACCTCATCAAAGGCAAATTTTATAATTTTGGCCTTCATGACATCATTTACATCTCCATCTCTTCATTCACCTACTCATCTCCCTAACTCTAAGTCTTATCACCTTCCACCTATTTCAGTAGCCTTCTAATTGGTCACTCTGCTTCAAGTCATTCTCTACTCCAATCCAGCTTTCACTAATCTCCCCAAAGATAATTTCCTAAAGCATATGTCTGACGATGTCATCCTCAACTCAGTAAAGTTCAGAGACTCTATACCATACCTTCAGAATCAAATATAAAGCACTCTTTGGCATTTAAATCTATAACCTGATTCTATCTTACCTTTCCAGTACTCCTTACTTTTTTTCCCATATACCCTGCATTCCAAACATACTAACTTACTTGTTCTTCCTCATATACAGGGCCTGTCAGTTACATACTGACATACTTCATATGAACATACATACATGTATATATGTATATATATATATATATATATATATATATATATATATACCCTTCAAATGTTGTCACTCACTTCTGAATTTTAGAATCCCTGACTTCCTTAAAAAGTAGTTCAAAGGGGCAGCTTAGGTGATGCAGTGTCTAGAGCACTGATCCTGGAGTGAGGAGAACCTGAATACAAATGCCACCTCAGACTCTTAATTACCTAGCTGAATGACCTTGGGCAAGTCATTTAACCCCACTGCCTTGCCAAAAATAAACAAGCAAACAAAAAGAATTAGTTCAAGTACCTACAAGTAATCTACTGTAATGATTTAAAGGATTTTCTTGGTCCCTCCAATTACTAGTACCTTGCAATCTAAGACCACTTTCCATCTATGAATAGACTCATATACATGTCTTCTCCATTAGAATATAAACTCCTTATTGGCAGCACTAGCTATATGCTTATTAATTGTCTTAAAGTTAATACATGGTTCTTTCAGACATTAAATTGAAATCTACCTTATTTCCCTGGCCTCCATAGCACCTAGAACAAAATGGAGCATAAAACAGATATTCCTTGAACAGTGATGGAGATAGGGACTGGACCTGTGATATCATTTGTAGAGGGAATTTTTGGATGAGGTAATACCTGCTATTTGTTCAAGCCATCAGCTTCTCTGCAATTTACTGTTTTAGAATATTGTAAGATTAAATAATTTGTTTAGTGTCATGTAGCCAATAAGAGGGGCAGGATTTGAACTGAAGGCTCCCTTATTCTAAGATTAGCTCTATCCACTCTACAATGCTGCATCTTAATGAATACTTATTGAATATATGTTCTCAAATGATTGATAGCCATAAATCTATAGTAATTACTCTTGTCCCATGAAAGTTATTATATAAAGAAAAAAGTATAATCCAAGTTCAAAAGAGTCACCATAAAATTTTTCAACATGTAGCATATGATCTACATTTGACTGATCACCATCTCAAAGGAATAGCCATGATGTAAGTTGGAAACAACAGATCTACAGTTTCTGTGTTTACATGCACATCTGTATATGTTTGTGTGCTGGAGAACAGAGACCCAATATAAATATTTCTTTCCCACCACTGAACCATGCACACAATTTCTAAAGTAGTTTGGTTCAAGGGTCAAAACCATGAGGAGTCACAAGATCATTTAACAATAGCAGTCCTAGTCAACAATCTTGCCTTAGTTAAAAAGACTTGGAAAATACAGAGATCTCTGCTGGAATCAGTATCCATTCCCTCAAGAAATAGCACCATAGAGTTATAAAGTTTTTGGCTTGCTCTCAGTTGTATTTTTGTTTATTTGTTTGTTTGATGTACTATTCAACCTTTCTTTTGGATGTATTGCATTCTATGAACTTGGGCATTATTATGAAAAGTGAGGAAGGCTATAATAATGTATTTCAGTTAGGAAGAGGCACTTGAAAGAAATTGGTTTTGCTATACACATGATGTGAAATAATCAATAGTGGTTTAGTCTGACAAGCACTGTCAATATTCATTGTCACAGTTCAGAAAGTCATTAATGGATAGTTCTTCAAATCTAATGCATTCAACACATGTTAAAAGTCCTGAAGTTTACTGTACCTGGCAAAAATTAATCATATGTTAACCCTGAGGACTGTATACAAATTTTTGTTATTTTCTCCACAAACTATTATATGACCATGGGGCTTGTGAGTCTCAATTTTCTCATCCGTGAAATGGGAACAATAACACAGGATTGTTGTGAGGGAAGCAATTCAGAAACCTTGAAAAGTTGTGAAAATTGAGACATCATTGCCATCTTATATTCCATTTGTAGTATGGGAACCACCGATAGGCTTCCTTTGTAATTGCTTTTCCCCCTTATTAACAGATCCTGAAAATCAATTACCAGTGACTCCAGCCACAATGCAATGCCTAGCTTGGTACAATCCACAATATGAGTTCAAAGCTTAATTCTAGAGGGCCAAGCTCAGTATTATGCAGCTTTGACTGATACTCTAGTGTGTCCAAAGCTATCTCTTCTCTTCTTGACTCATGACTCACTACTATAACCTCAGGCAATTCATTTTGCACTCAGGACCATAATGACTACCTTCTTATAAGGAATGTTTTCAGCAACAGGGAGTTCAAGGAGGTTAGGTGATTTAAGATCTGAGAAAGAAAGTGCTTCACTATGGCACTTGGCTGCTCCTACTTCGCTTTTCACATTCAAATAACCACTTTGACAGCTTTATGACTCAAATATGGGGTTGGGTGATCAGATTGGCCAGCCACCCTTGACGAAACTGATCCTATAGTTCAAAGGAATTGATAGGCTGATTTCTGTTTATTTTATTTCATTTTATTTTCTTAGGCTCCATGAGTTTCATCTCATTTCTTTTAAAATATTAATTTGCTCAACAATTAAATACTGTTCAGACTACTCCTGCCCTTCAGTCATTTTCTCTCCTAGTTCTAATTTTCTCTGAGAAAAAATTATAGATACAATCAAGAAGATTCATGATTGTACTAAGTGCTAGAAATTTTAAATGATTTAAAACAACAACAAAGGTACCATATGCCTCTCCCTGACTGCCAATTGATAATGCAGTATCTTTAGCACAAATACATATAGTCATAAATTCATGAGATAATAAAGAGAAAGATATTTATTATAAAAAATCACTAGAAATATAATATAATATAAAGATATATTGTCATTTTATGGGATTTAGTGTCATGAATAAAAGATTCTGAAGGGACCAAGATATGTGACATTGGACAAATTACATATTTTCTCGGAATCTTAGTTTCTTCATCTATAAAATGGAAAGAATTAAAAATTAATTTTTTAAAGGGAAGAATAAGGATCAATTGGATGATCTCTAAAATTCCATATAGTTCTATAAATGTGGTCCATATATGAGTTCCATAAATATAAATGTATTCTCATTATCATTGTTATTATTTGCAGAATATGGATCTACATACAGACAGACTTGAATTAAAGGTCAAGGTTCTAGTCAGTCTGAACCCAAATAAGTAAATAGCACCTGGACTCCATAGATTATAACTGTAGATATGGAACATTCAAGAACAGGGTATATATATATATATATATATATATATATATATATACACACACATAAACATATATATTTGTATGTATGTGTATGAATTATTAGGACCTCTTTAAAATCATGTATAAGCCTCCTTTGTGACTTCTCCAAAGGCAATGCAGTTTTGTGTCATGTTCCTCATTCCATTTTTCTCCTATTTTGTTCATTTTAAATATTTCTCTTCACATTTATCTTTAAAGTCTCCTGGCTCAATTTTTCTAAAGTCTGTTTTCTGTCACCAAGAGAAGCCATCCCACTACATAATATATAATCCTTGAATCATGGACAGCATAATTTCTGTCTTAATCTGGATTGGTGCCCTATGTTTTTTTCCCTAGTCATTTAGCTTTTGAAAATCAGCTGCCACCTTTGCTCAGTAGCTACTTTATTAGCAAATCTATCAATGCTGTGAACAGCTCTAAGTGACAAAGTTTCACTGACAATATATGAAGCCAGAAGATGCTAGAGATTCAATAATATGTCAATAGAAAGAGGTCTTAATGATCTGACTGTACTTTAGATTGTTTCTTATAATATACTGGAACTAGTTGTGGGGAGAGGGAAAATTATGTTCCTATTTACAAAAAGATCAAAAGACAGCATATCAGAAGTATTCTTCTTGGGGCTTTTTTTAAAAAAATGTTTATTATAGAATTCTTTCCTTTGTCTTTATTTTTTCAAAAGTTTAAAAATACCTTTCATTTTTGATCTATGAAACATATTAAATGCTGATTTACTAATTCACTCAAAATATCTGCAATGGAGGAATAACTATTATTAAGGGTTTTTTTGCTATTGAAGAATAATCAGATTGGACTATTCAGTATGCCCTAGACATGATAATTCTGGCAAAATCTTGTCAATGTTCACATATATGTCCATATGTCTACTTCATAGGATCTTTAGTTTCCTTAAAAGAGAAACTCAAATTTCCCCTCCTCTATAAAGTTTTTTTTCCTTTCTGACATATCCTACTCACAGTTATTAGCATATTTTCACTTGAAATTACTTTGTACTCTTTTGTGGATGTTATTTTCCACCAATAGAATGTAATTTCCTAGAGGGCAGTAATGGTTTAATTTTTTTGTCTCTCTGGTGAACAGCATAAATATGTAATCCCTTTTTGATTACTTAATCTGTTGAACAATACTTTACTCTGTCCATTCTGAACAGTAAAATCTCTTTAATAACTAATTATATTAATGTCTATACAACATGGTAAAAAGAGTAAAGCAAAGCTTTGTAAAGCACACTTCCACTGTGAGAAGGAATATATTAAGTAGAATCTGCTGACAACAGAATAAAAATAATAAAATAGCCTTTTACAAAAAGACTATGACATTTATAAATGGTTAAAAATCTTATTTGTTGTGCTGGGCATGGTAAGAAGGAAAACTGCCAATTCTTCTCTTTCCTGACATTGTTAAAAATTTGATAGATAAATTGATTTCTTAGCCAATGACTTTCTTTAAACTATGTGTTCACTTTAACGTTCAGAAGAATTGAACTTTTAGTTGAACTAAAATAACTTACTTCTGCCCATACAGTGTGGAATAAGCAATGGAATTCAAAGGATCAGACTCAACTTCTATTATAAAGAGGGAAAGACCAGCTATCCATGAACTCCAACATTCTCCCTATCTTTCTATGCTGCAAAAGAATTTGAAAGTTTCAGGGTTTCAAAGGAAACTTTCTTTGTAATTTTGTAATAGCTTTTTGTTTCATGAAAAGGACTTGGAATTTCAAGCTACAGAATCATTACTTAATTCAATGCATAGTTTTTGAACTATAATTAATTATCATCAGTTTTTTTTATATCAATGCACCACAATTTATCTACAGGAAGAGTACAATTTACCCTGACTGGAATATTTCCTGAGATATCAAGTCACTTTATAACTCATAAAATATAATATTGGCATATCCTTGATAGAAGCAGATAGAAAATGAGGCCATCTTATCATAGCTGATTCAGAAAACCTAGAGTGTCTATCTAATAATTTCTCATAATTTCTCTTTATCTCCCTTAATAAATGAGGACATGGCATGAGATGACTTTAACCTCACAAGCAAAGTAAAGTGTACTCTCAGTAATCATTTGTATCCTAATATTTTAGAAATAAAGTTGAATGATTTTAAAGGCCATCTAAAACAGCCCCTTTGTTTTACAAATGAGGAAATTAAGACTCAGGAAATTTAAATTTCTTCTACTGTTCAATGATGGCTCACATAATGAATGAAGTCAGAATGAACAAACATGCTTGTAACCATATATTTCCAAATATTTGAAATTTTCTAATCTATTATTTTTGCTAATTTTATTTATTTATTTGTTTATTGATTAATTGGTCCTAAATGTCATAAAATTATCACTTTCTTTTTCTGGAGCAAAAAGTAGCAACAATTTGTATGACTCTTTTTGAGAATCTAGTAGCTTTTTTATATTATTGATTTTTAAGAATGGGAGTTATATGATTGAAACAGAGTAAAACAATTAAATTATCTATAAATTATCTTCCAGTTTTGCCATAGTCAACCAAGTCTTCCAGAGATTCAATTACTTAGTTTCTTAGCCATCAAATGGACAAAATATTTTTCTTCTTTTTTTCAATAAGTATGTGGGGAAAGTCACATTTAATGATATAGTAATTTAGTCTAAATATACCTTTTTCATCCTGCCCACTATGATACAGTACCTCTTGTGCAAAATGAGTTATTTGTGAAGCTCTTCTGCTTGATCCTCAAAACAAAGCCTCTTGTGCTTCACTCTATTGAAGTCTTGATCCTCAAAACAAAAACCCAATATTTTTACAGCTTGAAAAGACTGTATGGTTTCACAAGAGATAACCAGAATGACTGATAGCAGGATATGGATTTTAACTCAGTATAAGGAGTATAACTCAGGGGGCAGCTAGGTGGTGTAGTGGATAAAGCACCAGCCTTGAAGTCAGGAGTACCTGGGTTCAAATCCGGTCTCAGACACTTAATAATTACCTAGCTGTGTGGCCTTGGGCAAGCCACTTAAGCCCATTTGCCTTGCAAAAAAAAAAACCTAAAAAAAAAAGAAGTATAACTCAGTAAAATCTCTAATGATTGAAAGTATCCCCAAAATATACTATTATCATAAAAACTAATGAGTTCCTTTTTACCATTCAGGCAGAGATTCATACCTAGCTGGCACAAAGTTCTAGAGAAGCTATTTCTAATCTGGGGAAGAAATTGGACTAAATAACCTTATCTAACTCATTGTACAATTCTATGTATTTAACTTTCTTTACTTTTCCATTTGATTTTTGTTAAAATATACTTTTTGCCTATAATGTGGGAAGATATTTAGAGACAAATTTGTTTATAGTGAGAGTATTGGTCTTGAAACCAGCAAGGCCTGTGTTCAAGTCTCACCACTAATACCCACTGACTATGTGACCCTAGACAAGTCACTTAACCTCTTAGTGGTATGGCAACTCCCTAAGTACCTTATGCTTCAAACCTGCAAAGGGAATCTTTGCATCTAAGGATCCCTTCTGTTAGTGAAATCACAAGACCATCCCTGTCCCCATAGGAAGTTATAAAGGGGTAATTTAGAATCAGAGGGGGAAAATAGTATAGAAAACAAGGGTGAGACTAATATAGCTTTATTGTGGAACAGTTGCATGATGATTTTGGAATTTACTTCAGGATCTCTAGAGGCTAAATCAATCAAAAAAGCATTTATTAGGAAACTACTTTATTCCAGGAATTATACAGTGATAGGGATAAAGGAATAAAGATAGGATAAAGTCATTTCTTCTCTCAAGGAGATTGTGAATTATTTGGAGATGGAGTAGGTGGAGAAGGATAAGATGGGGAAAAGAACATTACTTTATTAAAGGCTATGCTTCATGGTAGTTAGAGTACTAAACTTGGAGTCATTGAGACCTGTTTTCAAACTTCATCTCAGATCCTGGGCAAGTCATTTACTGTCTTTGAGCCTTAGTTTCCTCATATGTAAAATAGACCTACAGTGAGTGATCTTTCAAATTCTTAATCTATCATCCTATTTTGCTACTTAGTTCACAGTCTCCTAGTTCTTGACGTTGGACATTAATTAGAACATTACAGTAAGTACTATATTCCAACATACCTTGCCCTGGTTCTCTCTTCTTTTGAGTATTGGGGGTGGGAGGGTGGAGCTCAGCTAACCAGGCAGTCAACCTATACTTGCTTTGAATTTAGCACATGTGTGTAGCCTAAAAAATAAGTGGGACCAAGTAGCCTCAAAAGCTTTTGTTTATAATCATAGTTCTAAAGGGTAATGATTCTGTTTTCCTTTGGTAACATCATTGAAACATTAGCTCTCTCAGCATTTCCAAATAAAAAAACATGTAATTGTAACATGGGAATACCGCGAGAACAGCGGCTTGGCAAGAAATAGAGATATTTCAAAATATGGTCCCAGCAAGAGGAGTTCTGGCAGATGCTCAATTCTGGATCAGATTATCCAAACCCTTGGATCTCTGGAAGGCTCAAGTTTTTCTTGGGTCTTCCATACATGCTTAATCTAATGGATAGTAGAAATCCATCAAAACTGTTTGTTGCCATTTTTCTCTATGTTTTCCAAATTTGATTTTAACTCTCTATATCTCTAGTAGTAGTTTTAACACCATAATTGCTGTTCCAGATAGAAAAAAAATTTCAAGGTTAGGCTAACACTGAAATCTCCTATTCAGTGATATTTATTGAAGATCAAATCAAAGATCCTACAATTTTAACCATTCTCTAGTGTGAATATCTTTAACATCAATTAAATCTCTCAACCAGTTTAGTATTTTACTCAAAGCAAATGCCCATGTGTACATTATTATCAATTACAGCTCAGGTTATATATTGCTATTGGAAAATCTTAGAACTTGAGAAATAATAGATCTGTAAGAAAATAAGCAGCTATCAATAGAAAAAGGAAAGGGAAAAGGGAAAATCTAAATAAAAACAAGCCAAAAGTTGTAATACCCAGAAAATTAATCACAATTCTGAATTACTTTTCATAGATTTTGCAATATATAGAATTATGAATGTTTACTCTATTTCTTCTTTAATCTGAGCTAAATACTTTGGAATTCAAACCTGTCCCTCTTAGGGTACTTTTAATTTTGAATGAAAGATTTAAAACAGGAATAGAAACAACATAGTCACAGGCTTAGAATAAATCCCTGGATTGAAGGATGCTTCACCCTCAAAAGTTGCAAATATGAGGGGAAAGAAAAGGCTGAATTCTATTTTTCATAAATGATGGATTATTGTACCATGCTGTGTATTTTCCAGTAAAGTGTCCTTTTATTTGTGCTATGTGATTACAAGTTTCTAAAAGTATGTGTGGGGTCATGTTAGTGCTGTGGGAAAATGGAACAGTGTGCTGTTAAAATCAGTAGTGAAATCAGAAGCAAACTATGTCCTGATTATCATAGGCATGTGTTTAAATTGTACTTTCCTTAATTGGCTATGTTATATTTACTTAAAATGAACAATTTGGCAAGTTTTTCTCCCCTGACAACAGAAAAGCATAAACTGTTTTATAAGTTTGGCTGTTAAAATGAGATTTGTAAACCACAATATTCCAGGACTTTTGCTGTTATTTAAAGGGACCCTGTATGATCACTGCGTTATAATTGAAGACTTCCCTGCTTTCTTTATTTTATTTCTTGTTCTCTTAGGTTCCTCAGTTAATAAAAAAGTGGGTTCTACATTAAAGTCATTTATTAGCTCTGATTTTCCTCATATATTCTTTTCAAAGTAAAGTTAAATGATACCTGAGACCTTAAAATTTAGCTTATTATAAGAAAATAATGCCTAATGGTAGCAAAGACTGAAAGCTAATTCCAAAATCTGTTTTCTAAAAAGTCATTAGTAAAGGCAATTTTGGTGAGTTTATTATGGTATAGTGGAAAAAGTCATGAGGACTATCAGTGCAATATAGGTTGGTCCTCTCAGCAGAAGTGGTTTAACTCAACTGGGAGGAGGGGGGTGGTATTCCCTGTTGTTATAAAAGAAGGCTCAAGTTGTTATTGTTAAGGGAATGTTCCAACAAAAAGCATCAATAAAATAGAGGGAAAAGAGCCCTACACTAAGCAATAGATCGTTGTTATTGATCTTTCATTGTTTGTCCTTCTTTCTCTAACACCAGGAAAGTGGTGCCATGATATGCAAGGGAATTGTATTCAAGTGAGGCAGGGACTGTACAAAATCACCAGCCTCACTTTCTCCTTTAGAGCCATCTGGATCCAGTGGCCAAGATCTAGATCAGGATGACTTCAGATGGCTCTGGCTGCAGTGGGAGGGTTTCGGTCTTTTGAGCTAAGGTCTTTAACAGTTCTCAGTTTGACTGAGACTAGGCAGAAGATGTGAATTAAAGTCCCTACTTGGACCTTTATTAAGCACATGACCTTGCATTTCCTTACCTGATAATATACCATATCTATCCACCTATTTTGATATAGAGATTAATGCATATATATATACACACCCACACACATATAATCTTATGGCATAATCTCAAGGTAATGCTTACAATTCTGGCTGCTATCCTCTGGATCAAATCAAGTCAACAAGTATTCAAAATGGGCCTAAAAATGGGAGGGGTGGCAGAGGGCAGAGGGCAGGTACAGCTAGGAGGCACAGGGGTAGAGTGCCAGGCCTATAGTTAGGAAGGCTTATCTTCCTGAGTTCAAATTTGGTCTTAGACATTTATTATCTGTGTGACTTGGAGAAAGAAATGGCAAACTACTCCAGTATCTTTGCCAAAAATAAAAACAAACAACCAAAAGAAAAACTAAATGGAGTCACAAAGAGACTAAACGACAACAGCTAGTACAGATATAGTGCTAAATCCTGGGGATACAAAGAAAGGCAGAAAACCTTCCCTGTTCTCAAGTTCATAGTGTAAATTCATAGTGAAAAGCCAACATGTAAACAACTATGTACAAACAAGATATAGGCTTTGGAGATAATCTCAGAAGGAAGTCACTAAGATGAAAGAGAACTGGGAAAGGGTTCTGGCAGACAATGGAACTTTGACTGAAACTTGAAGGAAGTCAGGAAACCAGAATGCAGAAGTGAGGGGAAAAGAGATTTCCTGGAAATCTGGGGATGGTGAGTGAAAATGCCCAGAGTCGGCAGATGGGGCATCTTGGTGGGCCCTTCCTTAATTGTGTCACCCAGCTGAACAGAGCATTTGAAATAAAGTCTGATCAAAGCAAAGCATGAGGATACTGCTCTACTTGATGTAGTTTAAGATCATATGCATTTTGTGAATGTTATGTCTCTGCTTCTCTAAGTTCTCTTTAGAATCAAGGTTTCCAAACCTGGAGTCTGTTAACTTTTACAAAACTGTTAGGACTTAACAAGGAGTTTCAAGCAAAGGAACAAATCAAGTCAACAATCAATTATTAAAATCTTACAATGTCCCAAGCACTAGGGACAATAAGTAAGGTAAACAGTACAGTTAATAGCAGGTTTGTAATGATCAACTGTGAAAGAAAGACTTGGCTACTTTGATCAATACAATGATTCAAGACAATTTCAAAGGACTGATGATGAAAAGATGCTATCATTAGAGAAAGGACTGATAAACTCTGAATGCAAATTGAAGTCATTCTTTTCTCACTTAATTTTTTTTGCTTTTTTGAAATAAGACTAATATAGAATTTTTATATACTTTCGCATGTATAATTGATATTGTTTTGCTTGCCTTCTGGATAAGGAAGGGAATGGAACAGGAGAGAATATAGAACTCAAAATTTAAAAAGAAAAATATTAAAAATAAATAGCAAAGTTTAAAATGTTAAAAAAAAAAGCAAAGACATAATTCTTGTCCTCAGGGAAATTACATTCTAATTTGGAGACAGCATGTCAACACTTGGATAGATTCATGATATAGAGTAAATGGAAGGCATTCCAAAAGGAAAAGGTCAGCATATGGGTAGTGAGGGGAACCAGAAAAGGTTTTGTTTAGTAGGAGACATAAACAAAGATATGTAAACTAAAATTGCAAGGAAAGCAATTTGTAAAGCTCAAAGGTGTAATATAAATGTCATTGTCCCCATCTTCATCATTGCTTTATTTTTCTCCATATAAATTGCTTCCCAATCCAACTAGATGGTAGACCATCTTGCCTTTGTTAACATTAGTACCTAAAACTAGAATATCCTCCCTCCCCATTTTTCCTAGATACATTTCTACCCATCCTTTAAAACTCAGCTCACATACCCCTTTATCCATTTGAGTCTTCCCTAACTTTCAAGCCCATAATAATTTTCTTCCTTAGATTTATCACTTTGTTTTGGCTCTTTTTTTAATTTATACAACAGGTAATATATTGTATTTGTGTTTATGTTTTCACTCTTTTAGGTAGTAATCTTTGTGAGGGTACAGATCGTGTTTTATCTAAGATTTTAATCTTCCCCAACTCTTTAGCTAGTTCAATGCTCATCAAATGGTAAGCCCAAGAAATAGTTGTTCAGTGAAACAATGAAAGAAGAAAAGAATAATTGAAATACCTAAGCAGTTGGCTAGTAATGCTAGACTTTTCAGTACAAATGAAAATCTAAAAGATAGAATATTTGGAAATGTATATTCATTTTCCTTTGGAAATCAGTGCACCTTACACACGTTTCTCACATGTAGAGCCAGATGGTGCTATTGAAAACAATATAACACACACATATCTATCTCCCTAATTAAGAATCTTATCACCATAGTATCTAGAGGTTCCAAAGAGATATGAGTAGATACACAATTATTTTTATAATGTAACATTTACATTGCTTTCTGCATTTCTAAAGTTCTTTGCAGTCACACAATTTTACTTGTTATTAGAAACAAGAAAATATATTTTCTGTACCTCAATTTCTTTGTGTTTTTTAACATAAATGATAAGGATTTTTGAGCGGAGACTAATAATAGACCATGTTAACTTTAATGAACTCTTTTTTTTAAATGGTGACTATTTCATGATATATAATCCCAAAAGGTATACTTGGAGCAAATCTTATCATAAGACTGATATTCTTGATAATGATATTATCTTCTTTCCACTCAGGAACAGTCAAACTCTTATTCAAAGAATATGATTTATGTATAACATTTGAACCAGATGATGGCCCAATTGATGTGGCTATTGAAGCCAAGCCTCCATTTGTTGCAAATTACAGTGGCTGAAAAAATTACATGATTTGACTCAAGTCAAGAGTATGCTTATGCTCTTATATCCAAGCATATCCCAAAAGAAACCTTTCCTTTCTCTTCAGTCTTCTTGAAAAAATATAAATTCCCCTTATCCTGAATCCTTGGTGTACCACTGAGAAGGCATTTGTTCAGTTGCTGACTCATTATCTCAGCAAATTCACACATGATCTTGACACTGGGAAAGTATACTGGATAGAATATCACAAAAATGGAACCCACCAGAGGAGAGAGTTGTTTTGATCAGTCATGGGTCTGGGCAGACATTCTTTGAATTTTCTCTTGAATTCAATATGTATTCTTCTTTAATTAAACTTTATTTTTTCAATTAACAAAATTTTATTTTCTCTCCTAACTGAAAAAGAAAAGGAAAGAAAAGATAAACAAAATCCTTGTAACAATTATTCATCACAAATCCTTTTAGACTGTGATTGATCATTGCATTGGTCAGAGTTCTTAATTTTTTTCAGTTTCATTCTGTATCAATTAATACTGATTTCTATGAAATATTATCCTTGATAATTACTTACAACATCATAATATTCCATTATATGCATATACATAATTTACTCAGCCTTTCTACAGGTAATAGGCAGCTAATTTTTCTAATTCCTTGCCACCACAAAAAGTTCTACTGTTCTATTTTTGTACATGTATTTCCTTTGTCATCTAAATTCTCCTGAATTTAATATAATATTAACTTTAGTATTGCATGAGTACTGGGACTTCTTAGAGATAAGTAAATCAAATCAACATCTTTTGGCTCTGGAGGAAATTCTGATTGGAAGTATGCTCTAAAGGCCACTATTATTGAGTTGTCAAGATGAAATGGTCCACAAAAGACCCAGGTCTAGTTCTAGAATTGTATAACCATCTAGTAACTGAGCTCCCAGTTATACTAAAATGGTTCCCAAAGATGATATTATTTCCAATTGATTTACATATTTCCAGGAGCTCTTCAAAACTAGATTGTAATTCCTTGAAACTCCCAAAAGTTTGATACTTCTTACAAATGACCACATAGAGGCCATTTAAATTAACTAAGAGGTTGCATTTTTTAATTCTATTTTTCATTTTTATTTTTGTTTATTATTAAGGACTATTAATGCCTAAAAAAACTTTGGTATTCAATGTTCTTCACAATTTGACTTTTATCTGCTTTTCAACTACATAACCACCTATCACCCATCAATTTCCTTCTTTCTGATTAATCTGGTCTTCTCAATATCCTTTGATATCTTGATCATTCCTTGATGTAAATCTAAATTGATGCTATTTCCTTATCTCACATTACCTCTCATCTTCACTGGGAAATCTTGCCAATCTGCCTGGACTTAACCCATGTTCTAAATCTTCTATTTAGTCTCCACTGCCAACCTTAGAACATAATGATCACTCCCTATTCTGAATTAATCTGGTACTTAATGTCTTTACCACCCACCAGCTCTGAGAGAATTAAAACAGTTAAGTGGTAATAGGAATCGAGTGAACCACATTGACTCCATCTTGTGACTCAATTCTGGAGCCCGTTCCATTCCCTTTCTACTCAGTTATGGATCTAATCCATTTTTTGCTGTGTAAGAAAACTTTATTCAGTTTGGAGAATTGTGAGAGAATCTTATTGCATTACTTTAATTTAACCCTACTGGGAATTTGTACCTCCTCTAGCTTTTGCTTAGAGTCCTTTAAGTTAGGGACTTAGGTTATGCTGACCAGAACCTCAGTAAGATCTTAAGACTGATGCAAGCAGGGAGGCTAGGTGGTGCAGTGGATAGCACACAGGCCCTGGAGTCAGGAGTACCTGAGTTCAAATTAGACCTCAGACACTTAATAATGACCTAGTTGTGTGGCCTTGGGCAAGTCACTTAACCCCATTGCCAAAAAAAAAAAAAGGCTGATGTAAGGAGCTTTCTCAGTTATACATCTCAAGCAACCATGTTTTATCTGAATACTGGTCCTGTACTGATGAATTAATTATTGTTTCCTTGTTTTATTGACTCTATACAGATTATCTCTTTTTCTGATGTCAGGGAATGGCATCAATTTGCTCTTCCTCTCCCAACCCAGAAAGTTTCCTACTCTTTCCTCCAGATAAATTCAAATGATCCATTTTTGTATACTGATTAATTGTCTTCTTCAATTAATTGGTTTTATTTGATTTAATTGTTTTTAATGTTTTAAAATCTGTTTCTCCCTATATTTCTGGGTCCAGTGCCAAAGGAGGCCTGGTGTCTATTTGTTTCACAACTGGAATGCTTTGATTAATAAATTGATAAATTCAGAAACCTGAACCTTTGTTTCCTCAGTCATTTTATCTTTTACCTAAAACTGCACTCACCATTGTATTGTCTTATATGTCTAGTTATTGTTTTCTTATCATTTCAATTACATTATAAGCTCCTTGAGGAAAAGGACTATCTTAAACATTTTTATTAGTGTTTCTAGAATATGACAGTTAATCAATCACTTACACATTGATTGAATATACTAGTGACCTTTTATATTCCTATACATAAAACACATTTTGTGGAAGAGGTAGCTGAATTGCCGAAGTTTCTTTTCCTTTTCCTCTCACTTTTTTCTATCTTTTTATCTCTCAAATGCTTTTACTCTCCTTACTTTAGATATTCGGCTCTGTTCTGTGGGAATAGTATGGAACTATATCTAAAAAGGAGAAATCCTTTATGAGAAATCATTTGAGGGATTTTTTTCAGTCCTAAAATTCACCCATTATTCTCTTCTCTGGATAAAGGAGCTCACTAAAGGTTTCTGTTAAAATATATATGCTTTATCAGGGAGGAGCAACATATTAAATCATTATCTGTTATTAAGACTTATCAATTTATCAATTCAGTCAATCACTTATTAGGGACCTAAGTAAAAAAAAAAAGAAAAAAGTATCAGAAGAGGGTATTTACACAGAAGTGTAAAATATTTTTAGAATTCTGAGCAAAGTATCTTAAGAAGACTGTTGATCAGGTCATTTAAGGACTTTTCAGACTGATCAAAAAAAAAAGGGGGGGACTACAGTCAATGGTATGTGGAGATAGGTTGAAGAAAGAGGCAATGTTTAACTTGGAGAAAATAAGACCTAAGGGGAAGGGACTGAACATGATAGCTATTTTCATGTATTTGAGATCTTGTATAGAAGAGACTCTATCCAGTAAGCATTGTTTGCAGACATTGTTCTGCTTAGGTCAAATCTACAGAACTAAGATCTGTGAGAAGGGAAAAAAGAGTGAGGGGGAAAAATTGAGAATTGTTGAGAATATTTAGGATTACATAAAGAAAAGCTTCTTAACAAGTGTAGGTGACCAAATGTGAAATGGACTAGATATATAATAGATCCCCATTACTAGAGGTCTTCATAGATGGCTTTTTAATGGAAATGTCTACTATGTAATAGCGATTCTGATTCAGGTGAAGAAGGGACTCCATGAGCTTCTAACTGTGACATTCTGTAAGGAATGGAAGGTTGCTGATGAAAATAGAAAGTACCTATAGTAGTCATCTAGTCAAAATTATAATTATTATCCCCCTATGACACATTCAACCTATGATTATCCAGCCTTTGTTTGAAGATCTTCAATAAAAATATTTTATTACTTCTTAGGGCAACATACTTTTGGGTAATTCAAATTTTTTGAGATTTTTTTCTTGTTATTAATGTCCTTCATAACTCTGGACTCATAGGTCCACCCCAGCCTATGAGTATGGAACCTCTTACCTTATCAGTTTCCTTTCTAAAATGTGGTGTCTAGAAGAGAATACATACTCTAAATGCAACCAGGGAAGAGTACAGCAAAGCTATGAATTTTCCCCTTCACTTATTATATCATAAAGGTCATAGCAGAATACTGACTCACTCATATGGAGTTGCTAATCCACCATAAATTCCAAACCTTCTTCAAACTACTGCCTTTCCATAACTTCCACAGTCTATAAAGATTTTTTTTGAAAAGCTGTATGTCATATTTTGCTTAACCCTTTAGTTTTCATCTTATCTATATTCAGGTAAGTATGCTAACCTTTCCAAATCTTTTTAGAAGCTGACTCTTTAATCAAGTATCACCATTTTCTTCCCAAGATATTGTCCTCTACAAACTTAAAAAGTCCATTTACTCTTTATTCAAATCATTGATAAAAATTTTGCACTGAAAAAGAATTCTATCTAAGCAACTTGTGTAGTCTTTCAGTTCTTACTGAAAGATATGATGTTTCTTCATGGAAATACAGCTGATCTATAGTGAAGGATTCAATGCAAAGTAAAAAGCATGCAATGGACTATTAAAGATAGTCACCAGTAATTCTCTGAGTGGCAATTATAATGGAATGTTTTAGTCACACCCAGCAATTGAATATACATGTTATTTCACAAACATTAGTTGTTTCTTACTTCCCAAGTTCAGAATATAAAAGAACAATGAAACCATTCACTCAACCTAGCTTTTCAGTCACAGCAAATTTCTCAGCTGTGGAGGGAAACTCACTCTAAAATTGGACAGAGCATTGGGGAAATTATATGTATATTTTGGACCACAAAAGATGCTTAAAGTAGCTAAATTCTATGTTATCTGAAAATCATTGAATGTACGGTTAGGTATACTAAACAATTACCCATAACATTCTTCCCAACATTATAATGCTATTTTGCTTTGTGCCTTATATCAATGTAGCCAACATTTATTATTTATGTAATAGATGGTATGGATAAGAAGACATTAAGGAAATAATACTTGCCTAAAAGAGAGCACATTTTCTATTAGTAAAGGGTAAAGATAGTAGAAATACAACACATACATAGGTAAGTAATTACAGAATATACAAACTAATTTCAAAAGGAAAGCACTGAGATACACTGAGAACACCAAGGGATAACAATGATAAACAGAAAAGTAATTAAAATCTTATATATTTTTTATTTTATGTATTTAAAATATTATTCTGAGAAAAGGGGGCATCAGATTGCCTAAAGATAATTCCTGAGATAGTATAGTTGAGAGTGAAATGATTTAATTCAGTTATCTGAGTAATTTTGACTATATAAGGTTGACCTGTATATACACAATTTAAGAATACAAAATCACAAATATTTATGCTTGAGAAAGCATCACGTATAGTTTCACCATATATAGATGGTCTTAAGGCAGGTAGTTGTTCTATGGCTAACATTCTCAATTTATATTTGTAAGAAATAATAATAATAATAATAACAATAATAACAATAATAAATAATAGAGAGATTTAACCAAAAGTCTTTTTATCTCCAGTATTCAGACTACAGCACAGTGTTTCTGATACAAGTGACAAACGCAGAGTCAAAAGTAGATTAAAGAAATTCATTACCAGAAGACCTTCCCTGAAAACTCTTCAAGAAAAAGGACTTATTAAAGGTACAGTGAATTTTTTGCTTTTAATAAAGTGGTTAAAAGAGTTATTATTATTAGGTATTTTTGTACACACAACTTATGCAGCAAACTACTCCTGTGGCAAGAGGCTCAGAATGTGCCCCCATTATTTATTCATTATTTGGAAAAATTATTGGTAATAGAAATACTTAATAAGATGACAATGAAAATTAGCATTACCATTAGAGAATTATAATGTTTCAACAACAATAATGTATAAAATTTCAAGGTTTGCAAAATTTTTTTAAATTATCCCATTATATCCTAGCAATAACTTTTTGAGAGAGATGTTATTGTTACTTTCATTTTACCAATAACAAAATTGAGACCAAGAGAAGTGAAATAACTTTCCAAAGGTCACACAGCTAGTAATTGTGTAAGTTAGGGTTTGAACTCTAGTTTCTTTGATTTCAAGTCTAGCACTGATACTATATCGCTTACTTGTGTAAATTAAACAGAAGTTTTGGGAGAGGACAGCATGATGTTGAAGCAGTCTTTGGGACAATATCTTGAAGTCATTTCTGTGAAACAAATGGGATTGAAGAGAAAGGAATGTCATGATATAGGAATTTCTACTGCAGACTTCGTTTTTTTATAAAGTAGTTGCTGTTTTATTTATTTGCTATTGAAAGATTGCAAGTGATATTGAAGGAATGTACCATTGTTGCCTTGTCTTTGTTGCAGTATTAATAATTAAATATGCCTATACTAATTATAACTCAATTAACCTTAGGCAAGCAACCTAATTCTCTGAGCCTCTAAGAAGAGGTATTTTGGATCATCTAAGGCAGTGTGACAAGGAAAAGAGAGGACTGATTTTGGAATCAGAGGACCTAAATTTAATCCTAACTCTGATACTTACTGCCTAAGTGACCTTGGGTAAATCAATTAACCCCCACCCCCTTCAGATTTATTTTCCTCACCTATAAGAAAGAAAGACTTATATAGCATGGCATCTGAGATTCCTTCTAGGTCCATATACCTATGATCATATGAATGCTTTCATTCTCTAGATCTGGAACCCAAGGCCCAAAGTACTTAGTAGAAAATGTTTGAAAATTCAGATGGAAGAAATAAAAAGACTAGTTAACTTGACCTCTTTAGCCTTCAAAATTAATTTGAAAGAGATTTTACATTATAAACAAATGAAATAGAGATCTTGAAAATGACTAGAATTGTTCAACATGAAACTATTTGGATATTCAAACTGGTTTGACATGAATGCTAGAATTAAGTTCTAGAAAACAATTTGCAATAACTTTCAGGAACATAGACATGGATAGGTATTCTGCATATTTATAAGACAATTTGACTCAAATGTTATACAGAAACATACATTAAAGATTTTTTTAATAGTGATGGTATTAGAAAACAGTACTCACAAATATTTCTTATTAGTATTACATTGGATTTTTGCCCTTTATTGCTCTTATTGACACATGACCTGACCTGTCATGTATCTAAATTTATATCCTAATAACTATATATATATATATATATACATATATATATACATATATATACACTTCTTTCAACTTATTTGGCAAAGGATCATTTTTAGATTTAGAGTATTGCTGAAGATTAACTTACCAACCTGAGAAAGATAAACACATAGCAACTCAAACTAACCTAAATTTATGCATATCTAAAAGCCTTAAGATTAACAGTGAGTTCAAAAAGTCTTGATTCAGTAGCAGAGGCAAGACCCAATCAAAATGCTGAGAAACTATTAACTCTGATTGTTTTCAGAACACAAGAGTAACTGCATTGCTGAATCTAGTTTTAATATTGATGTAATGGAATGTCAGAGAAAAATCAGATGAGTTAATTGCATATCTGATAGCTCCATTAAATTTTAACCCTAACCAAGCCAAAGAGTCAAGATTCATTAACAAGAATAATATTATGGCAAATCAACATGAAATGTTGATTACATAAAATTCTGTTATTGTATTAAGTGGAAATTTTTTTCTCCATATAGTACCTGTTTTGAAAATCCAATTATATTTCTTAGTTATAATTTAGTACTAAATATGATTTCCTTCAAAAATATGAAGCATATGTTTTTCTTTAACTGAGCAAAAGGCAATATCTATATTTAAAACCAAAGAACATGTCAGATTTCCCCATTAAAAAAATTCTTATACTAAAGGTGCCATATTCTAAAGGTGCCATATACTAAAGGTGTCACTAAAATCTATATTTTGATCAGTAAGAAAATGAAGGTAAGGAGAGAGGAAAAAAAGGAAGGAAAGAAAGAAGGAAGGAAGGAAAGAAGAGAAGGAAATGAAAACGTAAAGCCTTTTTAATGTCATTAAGGCTAAATATGCTCAATAATTTTCAGCTCAAAGAGAATCTTTAATAATTATGTCAATTTATTTAGCACTTAAGATTTGAAAAAGTCTTTATTTATAACAATCCCATAAAGTAAGAGTTGCTTTGTTTTCCTAGTGTCAGGTAACTAGTGACAGCAGAAATTGGGACTAGAATCCAGGTCCTGATTTTAATATTTCTAGGGACAGCAAGGTGGTATAGTGAATAGAGCACTGGCCCTGGAGTGAGGAGGACCTGAGTTCAAATAATTACCTAGCTGTGTGGCCTTGGGAAAGCCACTTAACCCCACTACCTTGCAAAAAACAAAAACAAAAATAAAAGCATTTAGTAATATTCCTCTAACCATTGTATATTTTAACAAAACAAGAATTATTGGTGGCTTGTTTTTTTAATTAAATTTTATTTTATTTCCAGATTTCAATTTTCATTGTCACCCATTCTCTTTCTTCTCCCAAGAAATCAAGAAAAACAAAACCCTTTATGAAACTGTATTGTCAAACAAAATAACTTCCTATATCAGACATGTCCAAAATATATATAGAATATATATAATATGTATATATATAATATACAAAATATAATAAGCCTCAATTTATACTATCATTGCAACATTTCTGGGTCTAGGACTGGGTAGCATGTTTCATCACAATGAATTATGACCTGCCATTGACTTCATTAGAGTTCCTAAATTCTTTAGAAATGTTTCTATTTACTATACTGTTATCATATAAATTGCTCTCCTTGTTCTGCTCAAGTCACTTTACTTTAGTTCATATAAATTTTCAAATATATCTCTGCAGCTATCTCTTTCATCCTTTCTTATAGCACAATGGTATTCTATCCTATTCAAATATCATAATTTTGGGGTTATGCCTTAATTGATGGACACATTTTTCATGTAGTTTCTTTCTGATACATTATCACAAAAAAGAAAGAAAATAAAACAAAAAACATACTTTCTCAAACTAGGGAATGAGGAAATGAGGTAGTCAGAAGATCCCTGCATAAGGACTCAGTAGACATCGTTTCAGACAGTTCTGCTTGCTATCTGTATGACCTTTGACAAATCACCACTCTGTAACTGTAACGCCTCTATAAAATAATGGGATGAACTATGAGGATCCCTTCTACCTCTTTATCTATGATTCTATAAGATCTCTCCTTTCCAGGTCTTAAATCCTAGGAAGCTGAAGGAGCATACTTTGGTTTTGTTGTTTGGTTTGGGTTTTTTTTGGAAAAATTAGCCATTGTTACTAAAATGCTTATCAGAGCAGCATTTCCGGAGGACTTTATAGGAATATAATGTACAATTAGGCAACCACAAATGCAATCACATATTATTTCTACAAAGTGTCTGCTATTCAAATTCTTGTAGAAACACCTAGAATTATATCAAGCTGACTCTAGAAATACTAATATAATGGAATATTTTGTTTTGTAATGGAATTAAGAAGGGGGAAAAAAACACATTCCTAGTGCAAGGAATTACTGATAACCAATAGGACAAGGGAGCAACAAGTACCTGATTTAGAATGATTGCCCCTAGAAAAAACTCATCCAAATAGCTCAGGTGGGTATAGTGTTAATCATTCCATTATAAACGTACGTACTCTGAAAAGCCTTCAATTTCCATCAAGTGCCATTCATATTTGCCAGTGCTTCATCATTCTCTCAGATGTGTGTGGAATTTCATTATTTTTTCATATTGTATATATATATTGTGTATATATATATATATATATATCTCAGACTGGATGGAACCCATGCTCCAATCAATTTAATATGTAAATTTTAAACAAAAAAATCCATTTTAGAGTGGTTCATAGACATATTTATTTGTATCCTCCACTTGTTTTAGAATTCCTTTTGTTCATATTGGATAATAACTCTTTAGCTCTCGCCAGTCCTAAATATACTTGCTTTTAAATAATAGATTTCATATCCAATTATGAGAAACACTTTAAAAATAATTTCCAGAATTAGGCAATATTTTTATATCAAAACAAAATTTCTTACAGGTAGGTTCCAGAGAGCCAGATAACCAGTGTCATTGGGTCTATAAACAACCTCTGCTTAAAGACCCCACTATAATGAGAGAAAAGGATCATAAGATAATGAAAAGTGCTCTGAATCTGAAGGAACAGGGTTCAAAACCCCACTTTGCGGTTTATATTTAGATTACCTTAGAGAAGTGCTTATAATTATTATGAACTTCAATTTCCTCATTTTGAAAGTGAGGGCAGGGGGAGAGAATATTAACTTCTAAGACTATTATTCCTTTTTGGACAAATCTAATTAATTATCAGGAAGAATAGTTGTTGTTCCAATCAGTTCCTATTAATCAATCAATATGCATTTATTAAGTGCCTACTCTGTGTCAAGTACTGTACTTTTAAAAAGCTTTATTATGTTGGAGGTACATACATTTTTAAGTATATGTACATATATACATATACATAGAACTATATGTGAATGTGTGTGGAGATACAGATGTGGATACAAAAATCTCTCACTTCTCTCAAGGTTTAGGATGTGTCACATTCCACATTGCTAGATAAGAAAGAAAGAAAAAGAAAGGAAGGAAGGAAGAAGGAAGGAAGGAAGGAAGGAAGGAAGGAAGGAAGGAAGGAAGGAAGGAAGGAAGGAAGGAAGGAAGGAAGGAAGGAAGGAAAGAGAGAAA